>NC_133652.1:132553836-132788109 GCF_009905375.1 Apium graveolens | reverse complement strand
TAATAAAAATAAAATGCAATAAAATAGATAATTACACTATTTATATTATTTGAAAATTAATACCCCAAATCAATTTTAGGGTGTTTTATCCCCTAATTAAATAATTAAGCCCCAAAATTATAATTACGGGGAATAATTTTAAAAACAGTAAAATATAAATTTTTATCAAAATTCCCAAAAATTGCGAATAATTAGAAAATGCAGAAATACTGGGTATTTGAAATACGCATAATTTTATAAAATAAAACATAATTTTTTTGGACTTTGACGTCCCAGTGGGGTCCCGGTCCGTTTATTTTTGGAAAAACGAACCTTCATAAATTAACATAAAATCCCGAAAACACATAAAATACATTCAACACACATAAAACGAGATAACACGAGTAACGCAAATAAACACTCGTCCAAATTACGGATTGATTCATATAAATGCATCTTAAACACGTAACAATATTCTATTGGATCATGTTGGATCCGAAAATAGATCACTTAGCCGCTAAGTAACTATAAAGCGATACAATTTAATATCAGATTTGGATAATTATCAAAACCGGGCTTCTTATAAAACACCTTATAAGAAAATAATGTAAAAATATCCCGTCTCTCGAGAATACGGGTTTTATTGATCTACCGAAATGATTATCGTATCAAAAATTTTGTGCCGGGACTCGCACGGGTCAAACCGTCGTCCGGATCGAAAAAGTTAAAACACCGAAAATGTCCGGAATTATCAGATTAGTTAGGAAGGTGTTTTTCAAAGAGTTTCGGGTTATAAAAATGCAAAAACGGTTGAATTTGGACGATTCCCGGCTTAATAAAATAGTTTTATAATTACTCAGAAAATAACTATTAAATCTATAAATCATTATAAAATCATATAACAGACAAAAAAAATACTCAGAAAAATATCACAATTATCTATATTTTATTCTGGACATATAATAATTAGAATACTCACAGAATATCATATATAAACATCCAAAAAATCAACTCCAGTTACCAGCTAATTCACTAAAATTCATATAAAAATCACATAACAATTCCAAATAATAATATATCTGAAAATATGGAATATTACAATAATTCTTTATAAGCGGTTCGCGGGTAAATCATATATTACGTCCTTTACGCTTTGAAGCCTTGTACTTGGGTTTAATATGTAGGAATTTAGATTCGTAATTGTATTGTGATTCTCGTATTCCTCGATGGTCCGTAGATACGGTCGTTTTACAAAGTTTATTTTCTTCGAAAACTAATGGCATTTACTTACACTCAATTGGTACGTATAATCATGATATCGACTCGGAAACTAAATTTCCCATGCATAACATAGTGTGGGCTTAAAAGTTTTCCCCGATTGTCAGGGTTACTATTCATCAAATATTTTACGAAGTCTCAAAAATTCGAGTTGTTACAGTCTTCCTCTATATATCTTTCTTCATCAAATTTGTTAAAGTCTAGGTCCTCTTCACTCTCCTCGTTCACTATATGGTCAGGTTCATTCTTCTATTGATTAACAGATTCTGCGGGCTGAGCCCTGATTCCTCTTCTACGGGGTGGCATCGTTTTGATAATGAAATGGTGTTAATACAGTTGCATATCTTATACTTGGATTAATTCATATATAGGTAAGCATGTATTTAAATATTTAGCATGCTTTTATCAAGGTACAATAATAAGGTAAGACAATTTCTTAATAACTGCCAGATAATATATAATAAGGTCTCCCAGTATGTCTTGGGACAATAACAACCATCGAAATCCATACGTGTTTCTAAATACAATATATCAACTACATAATCCTGAATACTGATTACAAATACATACCCCGGGTACCCTGAAGGGCTAGGAATGCTATATACTACCAGCTATCCTAACAAAATTGGTGACAAGTCACCCAACCATTTACAAGGTCCATAGGTGGTCACTGGTCTCTCAGTCTGAGTCACTGCGCGTGAGGTCTCGAACCCTCCTCATCGCTTCTGCTAGCATCAGCTTAGCACCAACTACCAGAATGTATCCCCCCATCACTGTCATCCTCATATGTAATCGAGTACGGAGCTCAATCCCATCAATCTCCCGCGAGCTATGGACGGAAAGCAGCCCTAAAGTCCCATTAATCCCCGGGTAGCATAGCTTGATAGCTCTCTCGGCAGTCAGTGTCGGTCGTAGCTCCATAATGCAGGCAGATGCCGCGGTGATCTCACCATTCAGCTGAGCCACTATCCAGTCATGCACGGCTACATGTATGGTCACTGGGGTGATAGGTGTGAGTCCGGGGCACTGAAAGATATGTCATGAATCTCATAAGTCTGTGCCTCCATCTCGTCATCCTCGTCCTCATCAGCGAAGGGCAAGGGCTCAGTATCCCTTGGTGAGGTGTGGGAGGGTGAACAGTCGGGAGAGGATACATCTCTATATATGTCCAGCCTACGCCAACGCCCTGGGGCTCGTCGACATCATCAGCTATAGGGGTAGGGAAGTCAGTCTCCTCCTCCGGGGGATCCTCGATAGGGTCATCATCTGAGTCATCAATAGGTGGGTCCTCCGGCTCGGAAGTAGGGTCGCGCTCAATAGCATAACTTTATCAACAGGGTCAACCTCCCCCATAGGCTCCACTGGTACCTGACATAATAGGCAAGGTGTTAATAACTTAGAGTCGGGATTCCCTTGAGGGTAAACCTGTGAAGACTACCCATGCAGTCTGAGGGTGAACTTTACTTGAGTTCTAATTGATTATTATTATTCTTATGTCTACATATTTTATTTCCTACCATTTCCAAGATTTGATAACCTAAGGCTCTAATACCATTTCTGTGGTGCCCCAAAATCCAGGGTCAGGACTCTAGGAGGCCATACCATCTTGAATCCTATATAACACTTATCTCGTACAATAATAATAAATAATCACACCTTTATGTCCCACACTTATAACACACACACACTTACAAGTTGTTGTCTTGGAAATGATCCACAAAGTGATAGTTATTACAGATAAAAAGTAATTAAGTCTTACCACGGGTGTAACCTTAATTTAAGGTTATACCGGTGGCTAAATATACGTTTCTTCAACTTTACCTTACATAATTCATACTTTTAAATAAGTCATACTAAAAATAACTGAAAACCAATCCAGCTTATACGGTGTACCTGAGGTACTGCACCGAACATCGTACAGAACATCCAGCCGTTTCCTGCCCGTTTCCTGGTTGTGAGTTTCATGATAGGCATCTTGATTCACTGTCTTGTTGTGTCATTTTAAGAAAACAAATGTGAGCTATAATGCCCATCATAATAAAGTACAGTATTAAAAGACCGTATACGAAATTCATATCTGATTCCGTATATAACATATATGTTTGTTTAAAAATAGCTTTTCTTGTGATACACACCTATTTCCAAAAACAATTCTTTGATTGACTTATTAGTCTGCAAATACCTTAATGGTAAACCTAGCACCTAGGCTTGAATTACGGTATTGCATCTCAATTCCAATTGTAAGAATATAGGTCATTCACCGGAGCCACCGCATATGATGATCAGTCGTAATACGAAAATTTGTAACCTTTTCTACTAGTAGAAGGATGACTCCCATACATCTAGTTGTCACCCTTGCCGTATTCATGCATATTATGCGTGGCCCATACATCAAGAAATCAAGGAATCTTGATGGATAATCTTTGGGAGGCTTGGGTGTGCTTAAGGTTCCTAAATCTTGCCAGGAAAATCAAGAAATCAAGAAATGTTACTATTTGGCACTATTCATCATCACTTTCATGGAAGTATTTAACCATCCAAACCTTAATGAAATGTTTTCAAAAATTTATCTTACCTTGGTTTGATATGTAGGAAGCTTAGGAATTAATTGGAAAATTTTTCCATGGCTTGAAGTTGAGGTTTGAAATTTGATTTCTTCCTTTTCTTGCTAGGGCCAAATGGAAGCTATTTAGGAGATAGAGAGAGAGAGAGAGAGAGAGAGGAGAGAGAGAGAGAGAGAGAAGAGAGAGAGAGAGAGAATTTTTGTTGCTTTTCTTGGTTGCTTCTTGAAATGAAATGTATGTAATCTTTAGTAAATAATCCTAGGATATGGAAATCTATAAATATCTTTCTAGCTTGGACAATATTTTCAAAGCTAGGATGCTAGCTAGGTACTTCATTACTATTTGTTACTATTTTCTAGATAGGTTACTATGCTCATTAGGTTGGTTACTATTTAGTTACTAATCTTTGATTACATTCTTAATAATTAGTTTGCATGGTTTGCATCGCTTGATACATTTTATTTATTCGCTTACGTATTCGCTAGGTCGCTTATTCATTTTCGTAATAAATCTTCGTACGCGGTTCGTGGGATTAATCCTTTCTTATATGTCCTTTATGCTTTGAAGCCTTGTACTTGGGTTTTAATTTGTAGGATTTTAGATTCGTAATTATATTATGATTCTCGTATTCCTTGATGGTCCATATATAAGGTCATTTTACAAAGTTCATTTTTTTTAAAACTAATGGCGTTTACATACACTCAATTCGTACATATAATCACGATATCGACTCGGAAACTAAATTTCCCATGCATAACATAGTGTGGGCTTAACATTTTTCCCCGATTGTCAGGGTTACAATTCATCAAACATTTTACAAACTCTCAAAAATTCTAATTATTACACTTTACCTCAACCTCTCAGACATCACAGCCTTCCACATTCTTGTACTCGTGTCCTTATCCTTCATCAAGATGATCACCCTCTTTAGTTCCGTAGTTGAGAAAGTTTCCATTACTTTTCTGCTAACACTACACCATATTAGGCCTATAGCAACACTTTTTTTGGTGTTACAAGCATAAATGTTGCCTTAAATCACTAAAATTTGATTTGGGGTAACAGTTTTTTTTTTGTTACAGTAGAGAATACTAGATGTTACCATAGACACGATGAAATTGCTATTGTAACACAAAATATAGTGTTAGTATTGATATTAGAATTAGTGTTACAATAGGACTAAATGATTAGGTGGGCTCTCCAATTTTTTATAAAATTTTCATAAAACTCTAAACGGCCCAAAAGGAAAAATTTGACCCGCTCATTTTATTTTGGAAAATAAAATATTAAGACCCTCATTTGTGCTTTATACACTGGCAAGTATCAAACACTCAGCAACTGGAGATTAGGGTTCTATTTATCACAAAATATGTAGCCTTGGTCGAATAAATTCATTAAGCCAATTCTTGGAACAAATTCATCAAGCAAAATTTGACGGGCTTTCAGGATTTCCCTTATAAAATTTCTCGATCTTCTGGGCCTTCGCTGGGTGCCTTTATGGAGCAAATCCTGTTTTCAGATTTCTAATTACAAAAATTGGGCATATTAAACTTGCAAATTGAACTTCGCATCTAGCACTATCAACGTCTCTGACATCAAATCGAATTGTAAGTATTCAATTTTTGGGATTTTAATTGGGTTCTTTTTAGTTGCTAATTTTGAGTTCTTTGATTGGGTTGTTCTTCACTTTCTAGGTATAGCAAGTTAGCAACCATGATTTACTGAACACAAATCAAGGTAATTTGTACTTACTCTATTTGATTTTATATCTGTACTATGTTACTGTTATCAAATAGAAAAGAAGTAACAAGGAATAAATAAGGGAAAATTAGGCTATTTGAATTTTTTTAAATTGTTCTTGTATTTGGAAAACAATTTATATGTTATTGATAGTTTACTAGATAACCATAGTGTTTGGGTGCCCTGTTTTTTGAAAAATAATATTTGTACTTGTCTCTATTTTGAGTTTACTTGTGATGAATTTATCAATATTCTACTTAACAATATGGTACTTAGTAAGGAGATTGGATCTATCTCAAAAGTACAAGCCATTAGTTAACAGATGCATTGTACATGCGGATCTTGAAAGTGGAAGTCACAGTGAATGTAAACTCAGATCTTCTTACCGCTACTAGCATTGAAAGGTTGAAACTTCTTGATGACCACAAACAGGCTCTTTGCATTTCGTATTGGGTTCTGGTTAAGTTCTGAATTTTTTGATTAGTTTGTTGTTGAGTTCTGAGAATTCAGTTATAAATAGGTAGTTTTATTTCTATTAGAAAGATGAAAAGTGACTCTAGTTTAGAATCTATAAGTTAGCCAAAAAAATATTATGCATTGTTTAATCTGCAATTTTGTTTTACACAGATACGTATCAATTTTACATGAAGAGGGTTTTCATTTATCATACATAAGTATCAAATTGCATTTTTTTCCTGAGTCAAGATTTCTGTGTTGCTTTGTTTTTAAAACAATAAGCTATTTGTTGAATTATAGATATTGTATGCATGCTACAGTTTTTAAGCACTAGACTAATATTGCACATATAAGGACATAATGTTGCACATTGTGATAGTCCACTTCCAGTAAGCAGCACCATTAGTTTAATATATGAGTGTGCACCGGAACCGTATGTCCTCACAGGGCTGGAAAAACATGTAAGGTATTTGATTATTTGTTACCAACTTACTCTAACATTACTATGTTTCTTGTTTAAACTAAAGTACCATCATAGCTTCTGACTGAGCCAAAATACTGCAATGGGCTTGTTTATGAAGTTGTAATAGCTGCTGGACAGATGGCGAAAGATTAAGATTCACTAGGTCTACTGCAGT
Organism: Apium graveolens; assembly: GCF_009905375.1. Lineage (NCBI taxonomy): Eukaryota > Viridiplantae > Streptophyta > Magnoliopsida > Apiales > Apiaceae > Apium > Apium graveolens. Next base: position 132,781,457 of record NC_133652.1, on the reverse strand, counting down.
GACAATCATCTGTGATTATTCTACGCTGTTTTGGCATCAATAAAAGGAAAAAATGGCTGAGTATCAAATATCGCAGGGTTAGCTTTTTATTTTGGGAGAAGATCAAAAGATCATGGAGTAGAACCAGACATCGAAGATGACCGCCAGACATACTTGATCAACCAAGACACAGGAGAGCCAACCTCACAACATGCAGTTGATGGTACCATCCTTTTAGTCTTTGTATACTTATTAATATTTAAGACATCTTCTGCAGTACATTAGCTATTTTCATTTCTTTAATGTATTGGTTCGATTTCAGTTGAACGTGGTCCTATGCAGTTGATGGTACTATCCTACTATTGGTATTTTTTTTCTTTTTAATTGCATCATGTTGTTTCTGATTTTAGCTTGTTTTAATGTTCATCATTTACAATGCATACTTCTTATTGTCCCAGCCTTGATGAACTACAAGTGAACTATAATAATGAGAGATCAAGGAAAGTCTTTTGGCCTACTAATTTGAGTTTTCGGGTGGGTTAATGTATCAAGTCATTGACATGCTGTTCTTCATATATGATCAGGGATTTTACAAATCCATCTCTTCCTTTAGAACAGAGACGCAGATCCTCGCAAGTAAGTTTATTCCCTAATTTAGTATCATATATATTTGAGGGCCCCATTATGCACTAAACATATGATTTCCTTTTTCTTTACATTAGCCTGGTTATGGTGATGCAGGTGGTGTGTATGGCTTTCAACCTCCTGGAGTCAGGCCAGGTACTAAGTTTTCTGGTTGCACTATTTGTTTCTCTTTTAATATACTCTAGCTATTTTCTAACTTTTTTTATTTGCCTCTTTCTTGTCCCAGTTGGATTCCTGCAGGTGGGTGTTGCTCTGATCGTGTTTTAAGACCTTTGTGAGATGTTTATATCAGAGCCTGGGAGTTGCTGCTGCTACACTTAACTAAACACTTTTTTAGATTTGCCTTTCTTACTTTAAGTTAGGTTTGATTTTTGATGTAATTTATTTTTGTTTTTTGTTTTATCTCTTTGTTTTTCTTAGAGCCTGTTCTAAGAGAAATTTTGAGAAGCGACTCGTGTAAATTCTTTCTCTTTTATATTTTTGAGGCTTAGAGCTCGTTTACCAAAAAAACAAAAATACCAGAGTGTTAAAAAAGAATGTTACAATAAGATATAAAAATGTTACCAAAAGATTGAATTGAGTGTTACAATAACAAATAAGGTGTTACAAAAGAGTCTATTTAAACATATTTTTGGTGTTACTAAAGGGTAAGGTGTGTTGCAACAGAACTGTGGTTACACCTTCAACTTGTTACCATAGAAATAAAAAATATAACTGTAGGTACTCTATTGTAACACATTTGGAGGTGTTACCAAAATTTCAAAAAGTGTAACCGCAGACATCTATTGTAGCAGGGGCAAATCCAAACCCCCCAAATTTTCAAAAAATGTAACCATAGCCCATTTTTTTGCTTTAGGTAACAGTTTTTGGCCATTTTAACACTTTTTTTTGGTGTTGCTACAGGTCAAATATGGTGTAGTGTAAGAAAGTTGAAGGAGCCATTTTGGTAGTAGATTCTGACTTCTGCTAATGATACAACCCAAACTCTGACAATTTCTTCTGCTAATTGTTGGAAAAAGTCTTCATCTGTGATGCACATGTTTAGAGGCTGAAAGTCAGTTTGATTGAAGCAATTACAGATGACCCCAGCACCAGCTTGCACTTTCTTTGGTTTTCTTCCAACAGAATTGAATGAAGGTAGGTTTGTGATTTTCTTTAGAAGTGATATGGCTGGATGTGATTGGTATCTTGAGTAGAGTGTTTGCAGTTTGTTTATATAAGTATTTTGGCTTTTGAGGTATGTTTGGCTGAGATAATGTTTGGCTAGGCTTGGTGGTTTGAGTTTGTGAGATTTGAATGTGCAAGACATCTTTCTTGGTTCTTTCTTCTCCACCATTCTTCCTCATTCTGCTTTCATCTCTCCTTTTTGTCATCCTTCTTCTCTCCCTGCTTCTTCTCTTCTACTTTGCTACCAGTCACTTTTAAATATTGACTTGGATTTGAGCCAGAAGGTTTTTTCTCATCATTATTCTGCTAATCATCATCCTTATCATCTTTTGTGTTGAACTGTGTAGTTAGCAACATGGTTTCAGCATTATATAGGTATCTTCCCAGCATCCTGATCATCTTTTCATATTCAGCTATTTTGTTGTTCTTGGTTTTGAGATCAGTCTCCAATGTCATAACCAATATTGTATTTCCCCTTACATAATTTTTAGAAACTGTGAAGTATCTGCACTGTTTGGTTCATGGACAGATGTATGCCACCCCTTGCTTGGATATAGATAGGCTTCTGGAAAAGCATCTATTTGAGCTTTCTTGAGTTCATTGAGCAATTGGGTGTCCCCTGGAATTACTAGATAGACTCTATCAATTATTACATCCAGTGCAGATGCTCTCATGATTTGAAGATTTGAGAGAGACACATGTTAACATCTGTCCAGGCCACAGTCATTGATAATGGCTACTATTCTCTTTTCCAAAAAAATTCCAACCTTTACTATCACCACTCTTAGAAAGCTAATGTTGTTGGCCAAAGCTCTTTTATAAGTGATGTAGTTGTTGTGAAGAGACACTCATAGAAATGTTAATAGCTCATTGAACTCTTTGTCTTGACAGGGTCCTTCTGCAGCATTATGGAGTCTCTCTTTTCCAACATCTTGAGAGATTTTTAATTGTGTAGAACTTTGACCAGAGTGGGATGTAGCTCTGCTATCCTATTTTGATTGTGTAGATTTTCCATCCTCCTTGGATTGTTGAATTCCAGGTAACAGGCAGGAGTAGTAGAGTTGGAATTTCTGGCCTCACAGCTTCAGGTAGAGAAGGTAGTGGAACATTCAAGGAACCAATAATAGCTCCCAATGAGACAGAATTATGCATTTGGAGATGTTTGTGAGAGTCTACCAGGGTCCTGATGTCATTTTGTTGACTCTGCACTAGAGTAGCGAGAGCTGTGACCTGAGCTGTGAGTGAGTCATTTGAGGCTTGCAGAGTGGAGACTTGTTGTAGAATAGACTGAATCTGAAGATTTATGGATGTGGAGATTGGTTATTGTGAGCTTGAAGAGACAGAAGAACTAAATGTGGCTTGAAGAGACTTCTTGATTCCCTCCATCAAAAGAGCTGAAGGTTCATACCTAGCTTGATGTAGTTGATCCAATTTGACCCTTGTGTCATTATTGCTTGTGATGTGATTTTGGACAACATCATGCAGAGCCAGAAAGATTGCTTTAGATTTTTGATGCTCTGCTCTATACTGGTGACATCAAACCTTGCCATTTGCTCATCAAATTTGTTAAATTTATTCTTTATATCCACAAGAGTTGGCACAAGGTGATCCAGTTTATCTTTCACCAATCTTCTGATTCTGTCTTGATGACTATTCAGAGTCTGTTGTAGTGCTTTACCAATGAGGTGAAAAGATTTGAGCTGGGACTTGCAGACTTCTGTAATAGCATCATAGACTTCTTGTGGACTGAGAGTTTTGGCATTGCTTCCTAGGATAGTTATATACTCCTTTCTAAACCTAGCCAAAACCTCATCCATCTCCAAACTAAAGTCTTTGTCTAGCCAAACATCAACATTTTCATCTTGCTCAGCTTCATTGATAATCTTTTGCTAATTTTCTTCAATATTTGTTTTATAAGAAAACAAGATATCCTGATAGTCCTGATTGGACATATCAGTTGTGAGCAATTGTTGGGTAATATTGGCAAGGCCAGAAAGTTGGTCCACCAGAAGATCATTCATGGTTTTTGGCTGGGTTTGAGCATCCTGCAGCCACTGTGAGATGAGGTGTGAGGGTTATTGTGTAGGGTTGGAGGTAGATGGTATATCTATTTGGGTTGAGGTGGAGGGTTGAGATATGGTAGGTAACCCTGTGACTGGAATCACAATTGAACTCACAGTAGAAAATGTGGTTGTGACAATGTGTTTTTCACCAAGAATGGGAACTCCATTTAAATTGGAGGGTATTTGACTAGGTTATTATTATGTACCATGACCTCAAACCCTTTTTCTTTTTGCAAAGAATGGCACCTGAATGTGCTTGACTTGTCTCCCCAATGGTTGGATCACTGTCAATTGGACTCCTAACTTCAATGGATAAAGTAATCTCAGCCAGAGTTTTGAGGGGAGTTATTCCTACATGAGGAACCTCCAATTGAATTGGAGAGGATTTAGATAGCTCCCTCCCAGGAGTACTACCCTCAAACCTTTTAATCTGTGAAGATTTATTTACACATGAAGGTGCATCTATTACAACCACAGGGACTTTAGTAAAAATTGATGAAACCCCTATGTTTTTGTTGGTGTCATCAAGGTCTACCCCAGAGTGTATTCTCTCACCAACTAAATGTGGTTCCTGGGTGGTGAGCACATTTTCATGAACTATGTCACTTGATGTTGACAACACTTGTAAAGTGGATACACGTGTCTCATTGTATGTAGAAGAAATTTGAGAGATTAGATTACTAATTTGAGATTTGAGTATTGGCAGCCCCCCCTAAATAAATGAGGGAGCTTCAAATGATGTGATCTCAGAGTGTGTGCCATCCTTGTTTTTTTTTTTCATAAGCTTGAATGTGTTCAAGTTGTGGTGCAGACTCTTTATAAGATGCACTAGGGAGAGTGCTTTGTTCAATAGAGACACCCTGTTGAGAGGATGCCTCTAGAGTCTGTTTTAACCCTATTTTTTAACTACATCCTTTTGGGAGGATGCAGAGGTAGTCAATTGAGTGGTCAACTTAAATTTCTTTACCTTCTTTGGTTTCTTGACCAGGTTAGACTCTATTTGTATTTGGTCGTCACCACTTTCATTTATAACAGTCAAGGGTTCCTGTTTTTTCTTCTTTTTACTCACTTCACCCTTTTGATAGGATGAATGGTTGGTTTCCTAGCTTCTAATGGTAAGGAATGAAGGGTCTCAATTTGGGAAGGCCCCTGTTGGTGTTCCTGTGTTTGTTCTTCCAAAGTAATATGAGCCATAATTGTACTAGTTTGAACATTAGACCTCATATCAGGCATAGGGTAAGGGTAAGTCCTGAATCTCTCCAACATAAATGGAGTGATTTTAAGACTTAAAGGTACCTTGTTCTTTATAATAAGTGAGCCAAATAGAATTTTGGACACCTGTTTACAATTGCCTATCTTTGTTCTATCTATACAATTAAGTAAATAAATGTCCTGAACTTTATGGTTTAAAGTAGACATTATAAACCTAGGAAAGAAAATTTCCTTACCTCTGGTAGCCAAAGGCATTGTGAGCCTTGTGCTGAGTTCTTGCAAAATCAGAAGCCCCACATTTATGTGTCTGTTGTGAGCCATGGAGAACACCAACTTCTGGACCACACTTGAGATGTTGTCATACCCTGTCTTTCTGTAGGTGAAAGCCCTCACAATTGAGTCAAACAAAAATGACCATTCCCTCTTCAGATGCTTCTTATTCAAGCTAGCCAGACTGATCTTCTCACTGTTGTCGATAAAGTCCATGAACTCAGCTAGCTCTTCTTGAGTAGGCACCTTCACTAAGTTGTAACGCCCTCCAGACCCGGGGTATAAGTCTGGGGTTACTAGCTAATCACCAGACCTGTACAATCTGAACAACAATAATAATGAAATATATCCAAACCCCTTTAACAATAAGCATGATCTTTTTAGGTTGAAGTATGAAAACAAGAACCACTAACTACTTTATTAAAAACCAAATTTAAAATCTTACAAACTCTCTTTATTAAAAACCATTAACTAACCAGTTTTAAACTAATTTCATCTTTTATTCAAGTGCACACACTATCTATCTACACTCCACCTGTTTGGGCAACTCAAAGCTTTCTTCCTGGATTGGGATCAACATCTTGGGTATGAGAAGACCCCGAGGCTTGACCCGCTTCTTTACCACTCGAGTCCTGATGGGTTTCATATTCCTTCTTAACTGAAAATAATAAGGTGAATAACAATAAAAGGGGGTGAGCGAAAAATTGCTCAACAAGTCCGCAAAATATAAACAGTATTAAAGCAGTTTAAATAAATCGGTAATCTGGGTACATCTGCAAAGATATAACCCCACGATAATAGAAAGAAGGCCACTGCTAGCGAGTACAAATGAACTAAACATGACACAAGTTCGCACCTATACCCTGCTGATCAGCCAGGATACGGTGCAGATCTATATCTCACTATATAGATCCAATCGGGTACCTAGGCTCTACGGCCCATCTCAAGGAACGGAACTAATCCGGTCCTTCAGATTAAGATAACTTAATCCCACACATCGTCATTCAGTCCATGCAGTAGCAATCAGAACAATCGGTATGCTTTGATATATTCTAATCACCAGAATATACCAATGTGTATGTGTATCAATTGGAATATAAATAAAGGATTCAAAGGAAAAGAAGAAATCAAGAATTGAAATGAGCAAGAGAATAACAAGTGTGTATCAGTCTCTGTGAATAAGGATCAAAAGAGTGCAAGCGTGATATGAATCTGAAGAAATATCACTATTCTGAAATTAGAATAGGGGAAAAACTTGCCTTCTGCGCGAATCACTTCAAATATGTCACTTTCGTCTATCACCGGCTCAATCTTCCTTGCTAGTTTAGCTTCTGTTAGGGAAATAGACTGATTTAGTCATTTCGTACTTCAATTGCATCTCGAACCGACTTCACATCGTTCCTATTGTCTACCCATGCGCTTATGATTGAATCGCATATTATTTATTAACAAGAAAGACTTGATTAACCACATAATACACATTAGCACATAAGCCACATAATCATTTGTATAGTTAAAATAATTTTTAGAATCAAAATCGACTCGCTGATTGCTTAACTGATCATTATCTAACTCGTTTCCTATTTTTCGGAATTTATCGGACTCGTCTCGGCACGCGATTCGGCTTATAATTAAATAAATAGCAAGTTCAACTAATTTCTAGAAGAAATTAGGTTTTAATATATTATTTTTAATGAAAATAATTCATTTTTCTGAGTTTAATGGCTTTCGTTTTGCTCGAATCGGACTAACGGTCTAATTATTATCTATTAAATACAGATAAATCAATTTATTATTTAATATAAATAATTATTACTAATTTTTAAACCCTAAAATAATTTTTAAATAATTATTTAAGAAAAATCAGAACTAAAAATGATTTTTCTATAATTTTTGAAATTAAAATGAAGTTATTATGATTTATTAAAAATTATTTGATTAATCATCAAAATAATTAATTATTTTTAAATAATAAATAAATAATAAATAATTAAGAATATAATTAAATCTGATTTTTAGAAATATTTTAGAATTATTTATAATATAAATTAATTAATTAAATAATTAATTCTTCAATTTATAAAATAAATAAAACTGATTTTTATGATTAATAAAAAAAATAAAAATCATTTTCCAGAAACATTTGTCAGAATCCAGACATCTGACAAATCAGATCAAAACGGGGTCAACAAACGTGTCAACCGGGTTAATTTCCGGGTCATGAAGAACATGACCGGAAATTTTCCAGAATCCGGCGACTTCACTGGATTCTGGTGAGTCTAAAACAGTCCCAAACTAACACCGTTTGATACAGTTTTTGGGTGCTTTTCATTGCAAATTAACACAACAATCCAACCACGATCAAAACATCCCTGAATCACCCCTGAATCGTCTTTTCCGATCAAAACTCCAAACTTTTCCTGCCAAACATCGAATTCACGCAATCGTACATGAAACTTAACGTTTTATAGTGCAAATGAAAGCTAAGCATATATACAATCAAACCCCTAACCTTTCAAGAACCAAATATTCACATAAATCATGAAGCTATAATTTGAAAATTGAGTATAAACCCTAATAATCGAGCTTTACAATCCAGACATCGTTGGTTTAATTAAATACCATGAATTGATTGCAAATAACATCACAAAGCTATGTCAATCATCAAAACATCATAATAACCCTAGAATCAAAAAGCCCTAATTCGAACATAAACCCTAGAAATCGAAAATCAAAAACTACGAATTAAAACATGAAATTGATGCTAAAAACATAAAAAATAGATCAAAACCTTCGATTTGGGTACTTGAATCACTTTTTTTGGTGCTCTAATCGGCTCAAAATCACGGCTTGAATTCTCGACCCGACCCTGTTCTTCCCGACCCGATTTCAAAGAATTTCCAGAATTTTGCTGATTTTTAATGATCAATTACAATTAATTAAATAAAAATTAGGCTATTTATAGTAGTAAAATTAATACTCCTAATTAAAATTAAGACCCTAATTCTACATCTTTTAAAATTAATAAGCCCCTAATTTTATAATTTTTGAGTATTAAAATTTAATTAATAAATATTTTATATATACAATATATATGTCAGAATTTCCCAAAAAATTGTGAATAATGCAAAAATACAAAGAAATGGTATAAATGAAAGTCCTATAATTTTTTAAAAATAAAATGTGATTTTTGTGGGGTTTTTAACACCCAATGGGGCCCGGAAAAGTTATTTTTCCGAAAACGAGAAAATTTGTAAAATACCTAGAAGTTCAGAATAACGCGATGGTAAAAGCCGTTTGATAAAAAATAAGGCCCATTATTTTATTTGAAATATCAGCTATAAAATCATGATTCGGGTCGTATAACTTTTGATATGAAAGCTATAAATGCAAAATGAAATATCTGAAAAATATCTTAAAAATACCGGGACGTCACAGAATGCACATAACACATATCAATTAGGGTTTGACAGTTAATTACACATAAATGACACATTAACACACATAATTCATTATAATTATAATATAATACAAACTGTTAGGAATATATGTGCATTAGTTTGATGATATGTTTAACAAAACACTTAAGTAGAAATCTAGTGTTTGTAGCCTCAACGGATAAGACCATTTTGGCTATCCGTTGATGGTGTAGCTTTACTTAGAAATAAGTCTAGTGTTGTAGCACATTTCAGTCTCTGAATTTGAGATATAAATTCTTAAATGTTGAGGGAAATTATAAGTCATGTTGACTACTAGAAGATATGCAAATAGGAAGGCCAATTGTAAGTATTTCATGCCTTGTAATTTTGTATAAATGAAATGGTGTCAACGGATAACTTAAAGACCTTCAACGGATGAGAAACAAAGCTTCAACGGATGTCTCTAAAGCTTCAACGGATAACATCCTTCAACGGATGAGCACATCAACGGATAAAGCCATCAACGGATGAAGGCTTCAACGGATGTTCTGTTAAATAGCAGTTGACAAGTGGTAGTTGTATGTACAAACAGAGGCACATGGGTTGACAGAGACAACTGAGATGTGGTAGCCTATTTCAAGAACATCAGAAAAAGCAGCCGTTCTACTCTAGTATAAAGAGGCAATAGTCAACAATGCACTGGAGTAAAATGGAGAAGAAACAAGTGGAGAACTTATTTTATTATTGTACTTTTTATCTTTGTCTTCACTTGTAAACTTGGTGATATATAAACCAAGTAGCAGCTAGTAATTAGAAGAGAATTTTTCCAGAGCTGTTTAGAAAAATCTTGAGAGAAAAATTATCTAGTTTGTACTAGGACGCAGCTGTGATCAACTTCTTGAATCACAGATTTTCTGAAATACCATCTCTGGTGGAACAACAATCCACCAGAAAAGTTTTTAAGGTCTGTTGTGTTCTTTACATTAGTGTTTGAATATATCTGTCAGTATTAGCTTAAAGCAATTCATACACTTGTTTATCTTAAACACATAGCCTTTGAAACTGCTCAAAACTTGAAAAAGTTTTGAGATTTACATTCAACCCCCCTTCTGCAAATCTCATTGTTAGTTCATTAGGAATAACAATTGGTATCAGAGCAAGCTCTTGACACACAAAGAGTTTAAAGATCTTGGAAACTAACAAAGATGAGTAAGAAGGATATTGGAGTAAAAATCCCAGTTCTTGACAAAGACAGTTATCACCATTGGAAGGTGAAAATGCACCTTCATCTACTCTCCCAAGATGAAGGTTATGTAAACTGCATTGAGAATGGTCCTCACATTCCCCACAAAGTAGCCACAGTTGCTACGGCCACAATTGCTGTTGGTCAATCCATTCCAAAACCTGGAGCAGAATGGACAATGGAAGACACAGAAGAAGTCCACAAGGATAAGAAGGCTATGAACATTTTGTTTAATGGTCTTGACAAGGATATGTTTGATAATGTGATAAATTGCACAACTGCCAAAGAGGTTTGGGACACAGTTCAGCTACTGTGTGAAGGTACTGAACAAGTAAAAGAAAACAAAATGCAGCTTCTCATTCAACAGTATGAGTATTTTCATTTTGAAGAAAATGAATCTTTAAATGACACATTCAATAGATTCCAAAAGCTGTTGAATGGACTGAAGCTGTATGGTAGAGTGTACCAGGTGAAGGATTCAAATCTTAAATTTTTAAGATCCTTGCCAAAGGAATGGAAACCCATGACTGTCTCCTTGAGAAACTCTCAAGATTATAAGGACTTCACTCTTGAAAGATTATATGGAATCTTGAAGACTTATGAACTAGAGCTGGAACAGGATGAGGTATTGGAGAAGGGAAGAAATAAAGGAGGTTCAGTTTCCTTGGTAGCTGAAAATGAGAAAGAATGTAGACAAGAAACTGTGAGATCAACATTAAACTCCAAAGATGGCACAAGCAAATCAGAATCAAGCAAGGGTAAGGAGCAAGTTGCTGAGAATGAAGACAACTCCAGCCAAGATGACTCTGATGGTATTGATGAGCATCTTGCATTTCTATCCAGAAGATTTGCAAAGATGAAATTTAGGAAAAACACTAAAGCCACTAAACCTCATAAGAACATGGTGGACAAATCCAAGTTCAAGTGTTTCAATTGTGGTATAAGTGGACACTTTGCAAGTGAGTGCAGAAAGCCAACTTCTGAAAAGAAGAAATTTGACCAAGTAGATTACAAAAAGAAATATTTTGATCTGCTCAAGCAAAAGGAGAGGGCTTTCATTACTCAAGAAAAAGACTGGGCAGCTGATGGAGAAGAAGAGGATGAAGATGTGGAATATGTCAACTTGGCTCTCATGGCTGATTCTGAGGAAAATGAAGTTAGTTCATCAAGCAACCAGGTAATCACTACTGATTTAACACAGCTTACTAAAGAAGAGTGCAATGATGCTTTTAATGACATGTCTACTGAACTGTATCATTTGCGTGTGTCTCTTAAATCTCTTGCTAAAGAAAATAGTAGGATTAAAGAGAACAATTGTTTTTAAGTAATAGAAATGCTGTGTTAGAAGATAAGTTGATTGACCTAGAGAAAACTAAGCTACATTGTATATCTGTTGAAAATGAACTAGCTGAATCTGTTAAGAAAGTAGAAATACTTTCTAATCAATTAGAGAGAGAGCAAGAGGTGATTAAAGCCTGGAAGACATCTAGGGATGTTAGTGCTCAAATTGTCAAGGTCCAAGGAATTGAATCATTTGTGAGACTGCCTGGGATAAAAACAAAAAGAAAATGGAATTAATTGATGGGCTGTCAACGGATGTGGAATCAACGGATGATGAAAATTATCCGTTGAAGGAAGAAAAGGAGCATCCGTTGAAGGTTCCTCAATTAAAACAGGCAGATGTTTCTAAAAGTGAAAATCTAAAGAAACTCAACAAAAAGTTTGGTTCAACTTCCAAGAACTTTGTCAAAGAAGAAGCAAGCACATCCAAAGATTTCAGTAAGGTGAATATAGGACACATGACCTTAGAACAGTTAAAGAATAGGCTCAAAGTGGTTGAGGATAAAAAGGAAACTAAAAGGAAATCTAATAGAAATGGGAAGGTAGGGGTTAACAAACATAACAATTACACACCTGATAAGTATGCTCCTAGAAAAAGCTGTGTGCATTGTAGTAGTGTTAATCATCTATCTGCTAATTGCAAATCTATTAAGAAAACTCCCATACCTGTGCCCTCTTCCATGCCTAATATGTCTGCATCACCTCTGCATGCTATGCCTGTTATGTCTCAACAGAATCCTTATGCACATTTTGCAAACATGCCATATTTTAACAATCCTTATCTTGCTGCATTTAGTATGCCTCAAATGCCATACAATATGCCAATATGGAATAACATGCTTGCACAATCCATGCCTTATCAAATTCCAAATGTGCTAAATGATTCTGTGACTAACCCTACACCTCAACCAACTACATCTAAGATCAAGGTTGACTCAAAGTTACCTAAGTCTAAAGATGCAGGAGGAATGAAGTCTAGGAGAAAGGCTAACAAGAATGGACCCAAGGAAACTTGGGTACCAAAATCAACTTGATTGATTTTATGGTGTGCAGGGAAAAAGAAGAAGAATTCTTGGTACTTGGACAGTGGGTTCAAGACACATGACCAGGAGGAGTTTCTCCCTGCTCACACAGAGTTTAAGGAGAGAGCTCGGCCCTAGCAGAAACCGTTTGGAGATGAACAGCAAAGGGTTGACTATGGGATATGGTCCTTGATTTCACAAGGAATGTCATAATTGATGAAGTTGCATTAGTGATGGTCCTCAAGCACAAACTTACTGAGCATCAGTCAACTATGTGATAGAGGGAATACATTTCATTCAATTCAGAAGCCTGTGTTGTACCAGTAAGAAAGACAACAAAGTGGTTCTAACTGGAGTTAGAAAAGGAAATGTGTACTTAGCTGACTTCAACTCTACAGATGCAGAAATCTATTACTTGTCTCTTCAGCAAAGCAAGATTCAGCTTGAAAGTTGGCTATGGCACAAGAAGCTATCCCATTTGAATTTCAAGACAATGAATGATCTAGTCAAAAAGGACTTAGTTAGAGGAATTCCTCTTGTTGAATTCTCAAGGGATGGTTTGTGTGATGCTTGTCAGAAAGGCAAACAAAGGAAAGCATCATTCAAAAAGAAGCTTGAAACAACAATTGATGAACCATTACAGCTGCTACATATGGATTTGTTTGGACCAGTCAATGTATTGTCAATTGCAAGAAAAAGATATTGCTTGGTGATTGTAGATGATTTCTCAAAGTTTTCATGGGTCTATTTTCTTGGATCAAAGGATGAAGCAAGTGAAATCATTATCAATCACATCAGGCAAGTCAATAATCATCCTGACTTGAAGGTTAGGAATATCAGGAGTGACAATGGAACTGAGTTCAAGAATTTGACAATGAGGCTGTTCTGTGAAGAAAATGGAATCATGCATGAGTTCTCAGCTCCAAGAACACCTCAGCAAAATGGGGTAGTTGAAAGAAAGAACAGATCTTTAATTGAGGCTGCAGACAATGCTTGAAGAGAATCAAAGTCCAACTATTTCTGGGCTGAAGCTGTTAATTGTGCCTGCTACACTCAGAATATTTCTTATCAATCAAGCTAAAGGCATGACTCCTTATCAGTTGTTCAAGAGAAGAAAACCAACTTAAACTTTCTTCATGTCTTTGGTTAAATGCTTTACACTGAGAATCAATCTGATAAAGGGAAGTTTGATGCAAAGGCTGATGAAGGGATATTTGTTGGTTATCTGCTGGAAAATCATAGGGTCTACAATCTAAGAACCAACATTGTATGGAATCTGTGCATGTTGTGTTTGATGATAAAAAGATTGATGGACTAACAGATGAGGGACACATGAAGACTCAAATTTGACAACATTGAGATATTGTGATGATAGTGAAGAGAGAATGATAAGACACTCAAAAGATTCAGAATCCCTTGGATAATGCACAAATGTATCCGTTGAAAGTCATAATTCAGCTCCGTTGAAAGACAATGCAGCATCCGTTGAAAGACAAATGCATCATCCGTTGAAGTCATAATGAAGCATCCGTTGATCACAGTCTGTCAACGGATAATCATTCATCATCAGTTGATAGAACTCCAATTCCTGCAAAGGACAACAACTCAGGGGGAGTTTCAACCAATCAACTCTGTCTCACATCATGACAATACTGAGGCCACCTCATCTAGAGCAATCTTCCACCTCAAAGGAAATGGACCAAGAATCACCCTTTGAACTGATCATTGGTGATGCACATCTAAAGTGCAAACAGAAGCTACTCAATGAATGTCTGTATAGTAGTTTCTATCTCAGGAGGAACCTAAGAGTGGAAGAAGCTCTATGGATCCAGATTGGATTTAGCTATGCAGAGAGCTAACCAATTTGAGAGAACAAAGTTGGAAGCTGGTACCCAAGCCAAAGAACAAGAGTTCCTTGACACAAATGGGTATTCAGAAACAAGATGGATGAAAATGGCATTGTCATAAGGAATAAAGCCAGATTGGTTGCTAAAGGCTATTCTCAACAAGAGGGAATAGATTTTGATGAAACATTTGCTCCAGTTGCAGACTTGAAGCCATCAGAATCTTTCTAGCCTATGCAGCAATGCCAATTTCAAAGTCTATCAATGGATGTCAAGAGTGCATTTCTAAATGGGGAATTGGAGGAAGAAGTTTATGTAAGCCAACCTCAGGGTTTGAAGATCCAAAATTTCCAGACTATGTGTATTATCTGTTGAAAGCACTCTATGGACTAAAGCAAGCACCTAGAGCCTGGTATGAGACTTTGTCAAAATTCCTTCTAGATAATCACTTCACAAGAGGTACTGTTGACAAAACTCTTTCTTTAGAAATGTTAATGGCTCTACAATACTTGTTCAAATTTATGTATGATATATATTTGGATCTACAGATGATAAGCTTTGTAAAAAGTTTGCTAAGTTAATGCAAAGTAAATATGAAATGAGCATGATGGGAGAGCTAACTTATTTCTTGGTTTACAAGTTAAACAAGTTAGTGGTGGAATTTTCATTAGTCAAACTAAATATTTTGATCTTTTAAAGAAGTTTGACTTAATGGATTGTTCATCTGCAAAAACTCCCATGGCCACTGCCACTAAGCTTGAATTAAACAAGGCTGAAAAGTCTGTGGACATTAAGTTATAGAGGCATGGTTGGCTCACTTTTATATTTAACTGCTAGTAGACCTGATATAATGTTTTCTACATGTCTCTGTGCTAGATTTCAAGCTGACCCTAAAGAATCTCACTTAGTGGCTATTAAAAGAATTTCAGATATCTCAAGGGACTCCAAATCTAGGAATTTGGTACCCTAGAGAGTCTGGTTTGATCTAATTGGCTACTCAGATGCAGATTATGCAGGTGCAAAATAGACAGGAAAAGCACAACTGGCACCTGTCAATTTCTAGGGAACAAGCTTGTGTCATGGTTCAGCAAGAAGCAAATTCTGTTTCTACATCAACAGCTGAAGCTGAGTACATTGCTGCTGGTAGTTGCTGTGCACAGATACTATGGATGAGGAAATCAACTATTTGATTATGGACTAACTGTTGACAAAATACCTATATTCTGTGACAACACAAGTGCCATTGCCATTACTGAAAATCCAGTACAGCACTCAAGAACCAAGCACATTGACATCAAGTACCACTTCATAGGGAACATGTGATGAAAGGTACAGTGTAACTTCATTTTGTTCCAAGTGAAAAAGCAAGATTGCAGACATATTTACCAAGCCACTTGATGGATCAACATTCACAAGATTAGTAAGTGAGCTAGGTATGCTTAATTATTCATAAATTTATGTCCTCTATGTAATCTGCCTTGAAGCCTGAAATGAATTTGCTGCAAGAACAAAGTTGGCTTTAAGTAAGACTTATTCTATCAACGGATATTCCCTATCCGTTGAAAGCCAAAATTGTTCTATCAACAGATGTTCATTATCCGTTGAAAGACAAATATTTCTGGTAATTTTATCCCTCAACGGATAAAATAGTGTTGATCATCAACGGATAACTATTTACCTTATCCGTTGAAGTGTCACATCAGTTACTTTAAGTGAGTCACAGTCGTTGATTCTTTTACTTAACCGTTGATACAGATATACACTGTTGTATGTATTTGTATTAAAGACAGTTTTCAGAATTTCTACAGTTTTCTTTATTCTTAAACGACTGTAATTTATTTAAAAGTATCATTTAATCATTTTATTTACGTTTTAATTCAAGAAAGTATAAAAGCCCATTGAATTCCTAATAATAATAATAATAATAGATAGATATATTTAAAAATTATTGCAAACTTGATAATTATATCATATCCAATGATATAACAAAATAGTATGATCTTGATCATAATAATCACCATTACCTATATTCAATTATCTCTTTAAAACACAAAAACCCACCACTATTGCCCCAATAAATCATATATATACATCGCATAAAAAATCACAATTTTAACAATAAATCTATACTCATTTAAAAAAAACAATAAATATATAGCACGCACACATATGATTGAGAGAACAGCCAAATAAAATCAAAAGTTTCAAGCAAAAATTAATACGAATTATAAAAACAAAATACCCGAAAGTACAGAAATCACAACTTCAAATATGAAATAAAATAATTCACCCCCCAAAGCATATTGTCTAGGGCTTAGCAATATGAAATTTTGACACGAATTTACCTATTTTTGGTGTAAACAATTTCGGTGTAAACAATTTTCGGTGTTAAGAAAATGTTGAGGACAAGCAACATGAATATATTTCAATTTCTTAACACGTTTCCGGACCGCCGATATTATGGATTCGCCTTTTTTCTTTGTAAACACCGATCCAAAATGTTCTAAACTGAGAAATAACTGATTGGCCGTTGAAACTTATTATGGAACTCAAGTGCATACTCTCACAAATTCAAACTCGCCCTGCGTTAAGATAAAATTTTGGGGAACAATCTTCTTTCTATTGCCACAATGATACTCTTGTTATCAAGCCCGCCGTAAAAATACTGAAATTATGAATCGGTGGAACCGCACACATTCAACAAAAAACAAACTTGATATCACATCCAATATTTATCGAAAAAGATAAGATAAGCTCCTATGGTTGCTTTAAAATGACTAAGGGCATCTCTAAGGAAGCCCCCCTTCACTTTATATTACTCTATATTTGAAGTTGAAATCAAAATTCCATCCATCTCCAATAATAGTTAACTTCAACTTTATTTTTAATATAATACAATGCTCAACTTTATATTTAAAGGTACATGATACATATAAAGTAACTCATTACGGACTGATACATGTTCATTTCAATTATTATTTCATAATACAGTGATATATATATGAATGTTCATAATTTTATATGTATAAAATGGGTTTGAAGTAAAGAAATAGTTGGAGAAGAAATAATAATTTGAAGTGAAAAAGGTGAAAATTTAAAATAGAATTATTTTAAATAGAGAAACTGTTGGAAATGGCCCAATACATTAATTTTGAAATCTGATGTTACAAACTTGATGCAAATCTCGGTGGACAGTAACTTTTAGTAATAAAAAAATAGAAATAATTACAGTTCACGCATACCCTTAAAATAGGCCCTGATAACTTAGTTTTGTCTAATTTATACTGTCAGATTAGAAGTAAAATGAATATGTTGTTGCATCAAATTTAAGTTGATTTGAGAACTTGACTGTGACCATGTACGAATCTCGGCTGTATTACTACGGAGTACAACAAAAGGGCACAATTAAATTTGTTGACACGGCACTGTATCATTTTTAACTTATTTTTCAAAATATTTTAGCACAAATTTACGAGAAATGTTAGAGTTTGTCGAAACCCTTATCAAATGATGATATTATTATATTATTGGTCTAATAATTCATAAATAAAATAAATCCCAGCGCAAACATAATATATGAGTTCCACGACTAACAAACCGTGCACGTGTCATTTGATTTATCAATTAAGATTTATTTCCAGATTAATAGGTCTTCAAATCGTTCATTTGAAAAAATTGAAACCCTTAGCATATTCGACTAAATTTGATTCCGGAATTAGTAATAGTGGAACTGAAAGTTTGCATTGCCAATAAACCAATTTGTTACCTTTTGTATAAAATTCAAAATCTATTTCTCATTCCACAGATGTACCCAAATAGGCTAGGCAATCTTGGGACCGGTACTAGTCAAGATCAAAACTTGGCTCAGTGCAAAAAATAAAATAAAGGGTACTAGTAATATTTTGAGGGGACCATTTCTAAACAAAACACAATAAATGTGATGAAAATGATTATTTAGTGAAAATGAGGTAGTCATCTGAATGACTGTACAGGTCAATAACAAATGTCAGTATCAGTTGGTGTGTGTGTGTGAATGCAGTAGTATCTTGCAGAAACATGTGAATGAAGAAGAACCAACAGTGTTGAGTCAACTCAGCAGCTATTTAGTCCAAACTCAGTGAGTCATTAACATGGTTTAATCGCTGCTGGTTTACTAGATCGTTGCTTTTTAGAGCTTAAGCAGACCCACATGATACTAATCAACAAAAAAGTCACCAATGGTGAGCAAAAAGTGGAGAAGGAAAAATAGAATGCAAAGGTCTTTTTCTTGATCAAATTTTCCATGTGAATACAAAAAAGCAATAGTTTTATATGCTACGATGTGCAAAAAGGAAAGATCAAATCTTGGAATTTAAATAAATAAATAACTTAATTATCACTCCGATTATCTTAACCTCCTGGTTTTCTTATGCCTTTCGTACAGCTAAATCAAGTAGTAAATTACATACTACTCCTACCAAGCACAAGCCCATAAACCCTCCTATACAGTCTTCTCTCTTCACTCCTACTAGTGTCTCTTAATTTTGGACCAAACTAACAATTAAATTACAACTCAAATTCTCCACAAAATCAAATAAAAAAATCAAGAAAATAGTGACAAGCAAAATACATATAGATTGACAACTAATTACCTTTCTCGATCCTCAAACACCCACATTACTTCATCTCAGATTTACCTCCCAAAGTTGAACAAGATTCACAAACTCAAACCCTGCCATAATGCAAATATAACACATTAATTTAACAAATAACTTAGTTTACTTCATGCTACAACCTTAATTAATTGCATAATTAACAAACATGTATATGTTCAATAATGACTAACCAGCACAAAGTTGAAATTTTATCACTAAGAACTGTTTGGGTCCTCATCTCCACTATCTTCAGCCTGAGAGTGTTGATGTTGCTGCTGCTGGTGCTGTTGTTGTGTATGATGCAATGGATGATTTTGGTCCAAGTTCATATTAAAACCACCTCTGGGATAAGCATTTAGAGCAGCCAACATCCCCAAATTTGTATCATTCATTCCTAACCCGAGATGCTGAGACGGTTGTTGTTGTTGCTGCTGCTGCTGCTGCATCAACATTGAGCCTAGTTGCAACGGATTAGCTCGTCCGCCTTGAAATTCAATATTACCCGGAACATTAAACCTAGGCATAAAATTCAACGGCGCTTGAATAGTATTACTGTTCACAGGTTGTGGCGTAGCAAAAGGCCACATCTGAGGTTGATCAGACTGAGCACCACCACCTCCTGTGGCTGTTGCTACGCCACTGCCAGCACTAGCAGTGAAAGGCAACATCCAGAACGTATTACCGCTTCCACTGCTAGCTGCTGGAGCTACTGCCCACATAGCGGTAGCTGGCACCATATTTGTATGGTGCTGCTGCCTAGAAGACCCGGCTTCTTGTTGCTTAGGCAAGCCCTTAAAATGCTTATTAGACGGTGAGCTCGATTCTCCATCAACATCTCCTCCTTGTCCTTGCCCTTGTCCGTCTTCTTTAAACAAATCTTCGCGAAATCTTTTTCTCATGTAGTCCTCATTTCCGCCCTCATCACCACCACCAGTACCACCACTATCACCAGTAACTGAAATTCCAGCCATTTGTTCAGGAGTCAAAATATGCGGGGATTGTTGATGAGGATGATGAAAACCTAACATATGAGAAAACCCTTCTTCATAGGGATGATGCGCGAGTGCTAAAGCGCCATGGAAAGTGTGCGGTGCTGATTTTGAAAGCGGTGCCGAGAGTGTTGAGCCACTAGACCTTAAAGAAACGTTGAGTGTCGAAAAATTGGCAGGTATAGTTCCTGTTCCGGTGGCAGCAATGATAGCAGGCTCAGCTTGTTGTAGTAGCCACTCAATTGTTTCACCATCTGATTTATGTCCAAGTTCTCGTGTTAGTTGAAACACTCTGGCGGCGCAAGTCGCCGGCATTCGAATACGACGGCCACGGCCGTCGACTTTAGTGTGTCGGTCTTTAGTGGATCTTTTGGCGACAGTGGTGACTTTTTTGAAGTGTCGGTGGGTTCGGATCTTGTGGTGGAGATGGCTAGAGAAGCGTCGATGATTGCCAGTGGTTGTGCGGAGGGAGTTGAGGTGGAGGCGGCGGCGGTGGTGGAAGTAGAAGGGGTATGTGGAGTTGAAGTTTGGTTTGGTGGGGTGGTTTCATTAGGTTGGATAGAAGTGGGGTCCATGTTGAAAGATGAAGAAGATCTGTTGTCATATTGATTGTGGTGGAGATGGTGGTGTTGAGTGGTGGTGGGAGTGGAGGAGTTGGTGGTGGTGGCTTGGTTTTTGTTGTTGTTTTTTTGGGAATCTGTGAGGTCCATTGTTTGATATTTCATGGTGAGTATTATCAACAAGAGAGGTGGGTTTTTGTGGGGTGGGGGAGTGGGGTGAGGGGTCGGGGTGGTTTTAATTTTCAATGTTTGGCTTTCTGTTTTGTTTCCTTATAGTTTTGGTTGATGATTGATTTTGATTTTGATTTTGATTTTGATGAACCCCATCTCTCTGATCCTTTTGTAAAATTTATCCTCAATTCTTGAATTTTTTGGCTTATTTTTAGTGACAGAATTTAGGAGAAGCCTTATAAAGTTCTTGCATGATAATGGACCTACTATGAGACTATGAGTGTGTTTGTGGGTGCTGCTTATTGACTTGTGTTTCTTTGCTTTCTCTATTGATGCACAGGCACAACACAAACAGGAGAGAAGAGGTATTAATTTGCTTGATACCGGGAAATAATAGGGGCGGTTACTCATTTGTAATTTAGTGTTAATATATTTAAGATTCGTTACTTATTTGTCGTTCATTCATTATATTTATCAGACTGCATAATTTGTCACTTGTTATTTATAGGTTAATATTTATCAAACGGTACAATTCGTTACATGTTTACCGTTCATTAATTATATATTTCTTAGATTATACAATCCATTACTCATTTGTGGTTCAACAAATTATTTGCTTGAGTCTTAGTCCTTAATCCGTTCGCTATCTCCGTTCGCTATTTCAACATAATATTACCCCTCGATTCTTATGTACGAGATCCATAATTAGAAGGAACAAAATGAGTTGAGTTATTTAAATTGAATTTTGGAAAATGCATTTCTGTTTAAGTAGATAAAAAGAGATGAGCATCTATGAATATTGTGGATGGAAAGAGATAAGGGTTGTGACTTGTGGTATAGATATACATATATCAAATGAGATTTACATTAGAATTTGAAATTTTGGTCAAAAATGTTAGAAGTTTTAGTATGTCAGCAAGCAAAGTTTAGCAAGTATGCAGATGGGAAAAGGTATACAAAACCAAACTGAGTTTAGGTTGTTGTTTTGAATAGAAACACAAACTTGTCTTTCATCACAAAGCATAATTTAAGCAGAAATGGTCATCTAGTGAGGCCAAAAACTCTGTCTCTTTCCTCTATAAGAGACCACCCCATGTAACAACATGATATCCATCAGAGATTCTCAAAGCCTTATCTCAACAAAATTTCAAACTTCACACCTAGAAGATTACCACATTGCTGAATGCTAACATATACACATACGGCCACACATTAATTTGAATATATACATAGAAGTGTCACGTACAACACAACCATTATTGCAACATATTATATCGTTCTTAACAAAAATCATTTGTCAAGGACCCGTACTCATACAAACGTTCATATGTATGTTTAATTGTGTATGCTTGGATACCCACTGCAACTGCAATGGTGCTGGTAAGAGCAACAGTTGCAGGACAGGAACCGCAGAACAATAGCACTTGTTACAAGTTACAACCATGCAACTGCACCCCATATCTCTAATGACCAATTTACCATCATACAGTTCACATAAAAACACAAACTTTGATTTGTTGTCTAAGTGTGACAGTGTGTATATAAACTATACAGTAAGATAATGGGATTTTTTAGTAGTTAAATTAATATCTTGATAATAGTAATTTATAAATTTAAAAGATTTTTGTATGTTAAAAAAGATGAAAATGGAAGTCCAGGGTGGCAGATAGACACCACAGGTAGCATCAGATAAAAGCATCTAATGCTGTAGGACAGCTCATTTCTAGTCCCAGCCCCACTCTTTGTTTTTTTTCTCCTTATTATTCACTGTTTACCCTTCCTTTTCTTTTGTTTTCTTCTTTATTCCGAAAACATTACAAATATTAGTACAAATTTAAATTTGAGAGTGTGTATAAGCAGAATGCCTCGGTCCTAATTCCCACAACATAAAACTAAATAGAAATACTCCAATCATTTAGAGCAAGTCCAATACAAGGTTTAAAATAGCTATAATTATTGCTATAATTTAGTATCAAAAAATGTTTAAAAGAAAATTTCAACTCCAATATTAAATGCATTTTGAAATCAAATATTAACTTATTTGTCTAAATTTTGTCACTTTACCCTAAGTTTCATTTAAAATACACATGCATCTTATTTGTACTAGTATGATGACTTGGTTAGATGCATAAATACATCTTTGGTTTCAAATTTAGAATAAAAAATGCATATATGTATATTTACATCCAAGTATAAAATTTCTTTGGAGTTGAAATTTTGACATTTGATTTCAAATTATAGAAATAACTTCATTTATAATATTGCATTGGACTTGCTCACAAAAAAATGTTGAATTCATGGTTTTATTTATTAGTAAAGATACATTTTTTACATCTAAATTTGTGCTAAATTTTTGACAAATCCTTGAAAAAACTAACTATTCGTGAATGAAAAAATTTGTTTTCATTATTGAAAATAATCGAACAAGACAAGTGGAGGAGTTTCACAAATAATAGACGTAACATATATTTTAAAAATATTATACCAAAATAGATATAAAATGACGTAACATATTTTAACGAATGCATACGCAGAATGCCGTATTTTATGAGAAATTAAAGTTATCATTTATAAAGTACTTTTTAAAAAATCATAATAATATTTAGGACATCCAGTATTTCCTATTTTGAATAAAACTAAACATATTTTGACATGCATCTTCACATAATGTTTGTATAGTTACAGAGGTCTTGTTGACAATTGAGGACACATATGTATGTTTCATTTTTACTTCTTCCATCTCCCACATTTTTAATTCAAAAATTCAAATTTCGGTAACTTTGTTCCAAATTTCTGACAAATTCTAACAATTTCTAAAAATTTCTTGTAATATTTGTAAAAATATCTAAAATTATATATTTAATTAACGAAAAATAAATTCATTTTATTAATTAATATATAAAACATCGTTAACATTAATTAATTAATCACAATCAATTTTAAATCTAATAATTTAAAGTATATTAATAAGAAAACAATTATTTTATATTAAATTAAATTTAAATATCATCCAAATTTGAATCATTACTATTTACTGATTTAAATTTAAATCACCATTTGAATTACTTTTGAAGAAAAAATTGATATAATCTACCTAAAATTTAAATATTTGGATCACGGTTTGATATGTGAGAACTATAAGAACATGTTAAACATGGCCTAACTCAAAGCACTTACTCTTAAGTAGGAACCTAATTTGCTTTTGACCCTTAAAACCATGAACAAGAAAAGGACAGTTTTGTCTATTTCTTACTTACAATATTCATCGGCTTAGAGGGTGCGGTAATGATCTCACCCATATTATTAATTAAATATGTAGTGTGTTACTATTAAAAAGTTAATTATGAACAATTAAGCCAGACTGTTCCACCTGGACCCACTTTGTTTAAAGTATACTACTAAGTACTAACTAATATAATCATCATGAAATAAAGGGAATATTTAAAATCCATACAAACCCCACTCACACCCTCATCCTAATTATACTTTAGTCCAATTTTATATACTGCGCAATCTTTATCTAATAAAAATCAGAATTTGTTTTCAGAAGACAAATCCGGTAGTTTCTTGGGCATTTGTATTGTATGGATTGGCCGACCAACGTCACCGAACAGAATCCAAATAATTGAAAATATTATATAAATTAATTCGAACACATTTTTACAAATGAATTAAATCAAAATTGACTTATTGTTCGAACCGATTCCAAAGCAAAATAACCGAATTTTCATTAATTTCAAAATTAAATTATTAATTTTGAATATAATTATCTTACTTCAAATTGATTTATTTTGACTATGTTTTTAGGTATACATGATGATTAATTAGGGATAACAAATTAGCTAAAAAGGATTTTTTTTATTAAGAATAAATCATTTTTACGTTCAACTATATACTACAAATTAGTAAATGATATATTAGTAAAATAACCAAAGTATCATGTATAGTTAGACAAATGAATAATATAATATAACATAATATATATTCTAGAAAATGTTATAATATAATTGTAATTTATTAATATTCGTTCAATTTTGTAATTAGATCTTACTATTTTAGATGTTAAATATAGGAACAGAGAGCATCACATTTTACACCTGAGGAACGTTTATTATTTAAGATGTTAAAAACCGAAACCGAATCTGAGAATCAAAATTTAATTAAAAAGGAAACATAAAGCAAATTTAAATTATGAAAGATCCAAATTATAATAAAATTTTGATTAGGTTTGATCCTCATCTCGAACTTAAAAATTCACTCATATCCTGCAAGGGAACGTTCTACAACAACCGTTTGTTGTAGACCGAGATTTAACAAACGCCTTTTCCATCGTTGGATGGGGATTGGGCAGCTGGGATTAGGGGCGGACCGCGGAAATTTTCCGCGGTTGGTAGGACGGACCGCTGAAATTTTTCGCGGTTGGGAGGATTACTCCCTTATCCCTAGCAGCAACCCAACATCCTCCCACTCACCACACAAACCAACAAAAATTCACAACAAAAACTCCACTTGGAGAGTGATCAATTTAGGCGATTTTTGGGCATTTTCATCAAGAAATTCAAGTACTTTTGTCAATTCAAGGTATATTTTTTGTTTTCAATTTCACATTTTCATGGCGGATAATTTATTTGCTCTCATAAACGTAAAAATGAAAAAAAGAAGAGGCTATTGATCATATTTTACATCTTAATGATTTAAATACTAGTGAAGAACCTAAAACCCTTGTATTTGTTGAAGATGATGATTTTGTAGATAAAAATGAGAAATTTATTAATTTAGATGATGATTTGGTTGATGTTGAGGATGAAAATGAGGAAAAATGAGGTTGAAAATGATAATGATAATGTTGAGGGTGAGGATGAAGATGATAATGTAGAGGATGCAAATATGTATGAAAGTGTTGAGGGAAGAAGCTCCATATTTGAATCAAAATTTTCAAAGTGTGGATGTGGTCGGATCATTTTTTTGGGGCTTATGCTTTACGAAATGGATTTGCTATTAAAATTCAAGCGAGCCATCGTAATAAAGACAATAAGATATATAGTCGTTTATATGTTTGTAGGCTTTATGGAAAAAGTGTCGTCGCCGAGAGTAGTCAAAATAAACGGCGTAGAGAGGTTCTTCCTAAAAGTGAGTGCAAGGTGAGGATGTATGTCAATTATCAAAAGAAAAAACTTCTTTGGGAGGTAACTAGCCTTGAATTGGTACACAACCACGGTCTTGTTTCCCCTATTAAGATGAGTTTGGTACAACGCGAAAGACATGTCAACACCGCTACCCGTAATTTGATTAAAATGGTTTATGATTCGGGGGTTCTTAATTGCCAAGTGATGAATGTGATTGGTAACATTAATTGAGGCAATGATAAAGTTGGTTTCAATGTTCAACATGTTAGGAATGTGTTAAAAAATGAGAGGAAGAAAAGGTTTGAGATTAGTGATGCCCAAGCGGGGTTGGACTTGTTGCATAGGTTGAATGAAGAAAGTGGTTTTAAATATTTTATTAGGACCGAAGTTAATGAAGAGAATCGTTTGAAGTGTCTAGTATGGATTGATCCGAGATATTTAATGGCCTACCAAAATTTGGCTATGTTGTGGCTTTTGATACCACTTATCGGACAAATAGATATGCAATGCCATTTGTCCCATTTACCGGAGTCATTCATCATTATCAATCGGTGATTTTCGGGTTTGCATTGATGCGGGATGAACACGCGTCGACTTTTGAGTGGATTCTTCGTAGTTGGCTTGAAGGTGCGGGGAATAAGCCTCCATTGACTAGAATCACGGATCAAGATCAAGCCATGGCAAGCGCTATTGCGGATGTACTCCCGAATACTACCCATTTATTGTGTTCTTGGCACATAAGTCAAAAATTCCCCAAGAAATTAGCTCATTATTATTTGGCTTTTCCGGAATTCAAGACGGACTTCAACCATTATATTTATAAATCTCGCACCGAATGTATTTTTGAGGCTAGATGGGCATCGTTTGTGGAAAAGTATCACTTGCAAGAGCATAAATGGTTAAATGGGTTATATGAGTTGAAGCGCAGGTGGATTCTTGCATATACTAGAAACACATTTTCGGCATTTCAAAATAGTACATCGAGGAGCGAGGGGATGAATTCTTTCTTTGATAAGTATGTGAGTTCGGCAACGGGTATTCATTGAAAATGCCCAAAAGCATTGAGAAGGCAATTCACGAGGGAGAAGGAAGAAGATTATGTCACGATTAATCTAAACGTCCCATGAAAATGCATACCACATTGGAGCATCATGTTTCTTGTATTTACACTAAGGAAATGTTTAGAAGATTTCAAGATTAATTAGTTCAGTCTTCAAAATACTTTGTTGAAAAAGACCGACGAGCTTGTGAAGAAGGGGAGATAATGGGGGATGTCTATATGTACTATAGTTGTTATAGGCTCATGTCCGAGCCTACAAGAAGAAATATTTATTTTGTGGCATTCGAGAAAGCAAGCTTTTTGGGAATGTGTATGTATAGAATGGTTGAACATTCGGGGCTACCTTATAGACACCTATTGGCGGTATTCACTAAGAAACGGGTTTCGAAAATTCCCCCCATATTTCATAAACTCAAGGTGGACAATGCATGCCAATAGAGTTGATGGTGTGTTGCCTTACGATTTGGATGTTGGACAAAGTCATGAGATGACCTCAACCGATTGATTTAATAGGTTGACAATATTAACCATGAGTTTTTATCAAAGTAGCATTGCATTCAAGGAAGGGTATGATTATGCCGTTGGAGTGATGAATCGAGAAATACCAATTCTCGAAAGAATGAGCGTTGATGGAATTAAATCTTACGAAAGCAATTCTCATGCTCCAAATACAAGTGCTCATGAAGAACCAATTCTTGACCCTATGTTGAGTGGCATTTATGACACTTTATTATGCTCTAATAAGCTTTGGATTGATGCATTTGTACTCAAGTTTGTAAGTGTTATAACGTGTTTTCTAGTATTTTTGCATTTCAGGCATTAATCTGTGAATCAGGTGAATTAGCATTGTTTTGGTGCTAATATGGTGTCTAGGTGGTGTTGGAATAAAAGTTCGTTGAAGCCGGCTCGAAGCTGCAAGATAAAGAAAAAGTAAAGAAGTTATTTCTGGCAGAAGCCCAGCGCGCCCGCGCTGAACAAGCGCGCGGCCGCGCCGAAGTACAGAAAGCCAGCGCGCCCGCGCTGATGAAGCGCGCTGGCCGCGCCGTATCGGGATAATAAAATCCTGATTCTATTATAATTTTGTTTTCTGGACTCCTGGGTTGATTGGACTGCTATATATTGATAACTCAAGATCGTTTTTTAATAAGGAGACTTACCAGAGCACAAGGAGAAGACGACAAGAGACCTATAGCACAATTCAATAAAGACGAAGACGATCTAGTTTATTCTTGTAAATCTTCGTTTTGAGTTGTAATCTAGGATGCTCGTTTCTTGTTTTGTTGAACCTATACTCTTGTTTGTACTTGGTTTTATTTATTCATTATAAAGACTACGTTTTATATACCATGCTTTCATTGGAACCCACGTTGATGATGAGTCCGATTATGGGCTAATCGTTATAGTGGGGTTCTAGCGGATTTATTTATGGATTTCTTTAGTTAAATTGTTGATGCCTTAGTATGTGGTGATTGTATGATATCCTAGTGTTGGTTTTGCGTATTCGTCTTATGAGCGCCGCGAACTTATAAGATAGTGTGTTAATTCTTAATGAAGCGAAAGTGAATTTAAGGATTTAGAACTTGTCATGCTAGCATAGGTTCATGTATTGTCATGCATGATTCGTAGGTAATTTTAACCATCTTACTTGCCCTGTGTAATCAAGTTAGATAACTTGTGCTTAAACCGTTATGTTGTCAAATTCTATAGACATATATGGTCTCAATATAATTGGTGTTTATTCAGATTCTATCTCTTTTGTGGATGTCTGGTAGTATGGTACTTGTGCAACGAAAGTTGGCGTTTATCAGTTTCGTGTTATCTTATTAGTATCATCACCATTGCATGCTAAGATTAAGAACAATAAGGCTATTGAATGAAGTATTAAATGAAGTTAGAATCCCATGTTTGTCATACTTATTAATTCAATCAATCTTATTCTTGTAGTTATAGTTATTAGTTTAATTCTTAGTTATAAACAACCTCACTGCTTTATCGTCTTAGCATTGAATAATAATCATACATTGTTGCTTAAGTGTGTGAATTAATTATTTAACCAATACAGTCTCTGTGGGAACGAACTAGAAAAGATTTTATACTACTTGCAAACTTGTACTCGGACATTGTTACTTATCTGTTTCCTTGTCTTATTTTAGGTACTCTAGCGAGAGTGTATATATACGCGTTCGCGTACTCGTAAGAGAACACTGGATAAAGCCGAGGAAGAAGTTGTGGTAGTTCGTAAGGAAGTTTTTGAGGAAGAAAAGAAGGTAGAAGAAGAGAAAGTCGAAGAACCAGTTATAGTAGCGATGGGAGATCAAGCAGAAAATCTGAAGGCCATGAAAAATCAAATTGGGCAAATTGCCAATGTCTTGCTAAATCGTCAGACTGGTATATTACCTAGTGACACTGAAGTGCTAGGAAAGAGGAAAGCTAAGGAGCAGGTAAAGGCAATCACTTTAAGATCTGGAAAGGTTGCGAATCCCGAACAAACTCAAGAGTTGACTAAAGAAGTTGGGGCTGAGAAAGAAGTAGTGCAGCGGGATGAAGAAGTGGGACCAAGGAAGACTACTATTGAGCACACTTCGCCTGAGGGTAATACAGGGGAGAAACAAATCTATCCTCCACCGCCTTTCCCCAAGCGGTTGCAGAAGAAAAAGCTGGACAAGCAATTTGAGAAGTTTCTGGAGGTGTTCAAGAAACTTCATATCAACATACCTTTTGCCGAGGCTCTCGAGCAGATGCCTAGTTATGCAAAATTTATGAAAGGTATTCTCTCTCGAAAGGTGAAGCTAGTTGATTTAGAGACAGTCACTCTCATGGAGGAATGCAGTGCTGTGATGCAACAGAAGTTGCCTCCGAAGCTTAAAGATCCAGGAAGCTTCACTATTCCATGTACTATTGGAAAAGTGTCTTTTGACAGATGCTTATGTGATTTGGGAGCTAGCATCAATCTGATGCCTTTGTCAATTTTTAAGCAGTTGAATTTACCTGATCGCAAACCGACTTATATGACCTTGCAGTTGGTCAACCGTTCTATTACATATCCGCGAGCTATTGTAGAGGATGTCTTGTTCAAGGTTGATAAACAAATCTTTCCTGCTGATTTCATAATTCTTGATTTCGAGGAGGATAAGAAGATTCCCATAATCTTGGGAAGACCTTTCTTGGCGACTGGCCGAACCTTGATAGATGTACAGAAGGGTGAGCTCACCATGAGAGTTCTGGATCAGGATGTTACTTTTAATGTGTTCAATGCTATGAAATTCCCTACTGATAATGAGGAGTGCTTAAAAGTGGAGTTGGCCGATTCGGTGGTCATCTCGGAACTTGATCAATTACTAAGGTCTGATGCCTTAGAAAAGGCCTTATTGGGGAATTCAGAGAGTGAAGATGACGAAGGGGAAGAACAATTGCAATATTTGAATGCTTCTCCCAAGAAAAGGAAAATCGATATGCCTTTTGAATCTCTTGGAATGGAGGAATTGAAAAAAACTCCTAAACGCCTCAAGCCTTCTATTGAGGAAGCTCCCACTCTTGAGCTTAAGCCTTTACCTGAATATTTGAGGTATGCATTTTTAGGTGATGCATCTACTCTGCCTGTTATTATTGCATCTGACCTTTCAGGTAGTGATGAGGAAAAGCTTTTGAGGATCCTGAGAGAGTTCAAGTCGGCAATCAGATGAACTATAGCAGATATCAAGGGAATCAACCCTTCTTACTGTATGCATAAAATTCTGCTAGAAGAAATAGCAAATCTACGGTCAAGCAGCAAAGAAGACTTAATCCTATCATGAAGGAAGTAGTGAAGAAAGAAATTCTTAAGTGGCTAGATGCAGGGATCATCTACCCTATCTCTGACAGTTCATGGGTAAGCCCAGTTCAATGTGTACCAAAGAAAGGTGGAATTACTGTGGTAGGAAATGAGAAGAATGAGCTTATTCCTACAAGGACAGTCACAGGGTGGAGAGTTTGCATGGACTACAGGAAGCTAAACAAAGCCACTAGGAGGAATCACTTCCCCTTGTCCTTCATTGATCAGATGCTTGACAGGTTGGTCGGTCTTGAGTACTATTGTCTTCTGGATGCTTATTCGGGTTATAATCAGATTTGTATCGCTCCAGAAGATCAAGAGAAAACTACCTTCACTTGTCCATTTGGTACTTTCGCTTTCAGGTGAGTTTTTTTTGGTCTGTGTGGTGCGCCAACTACATTTCAGAGATGTATGATGGCCATCTTTTCTGACATGATTTGACAAAATGTGGAGGTGTTCATGGACAACTTTTCAGTCTTTGGCGATTCTTTTGATGAATGCTTGCAAAATTTTGGACATGTTCTCAAGAGGTGTGTTTTTCTCTCAAAAAGGACTTTTTCTCGTCTCAAAAAAGGACTTTTTCTGGTTTTTTTGTGTTTTTCTCTTTTCTTCTTGATTCTTCTACCTACTAATGTACAACATACTTGGGTTGCCTCCCAAGAAGCGCTTCTTTTACATCGTTAGCTCGACGTAAAATCTTGTGATCAAATGGACAATAAAACGACACTAACCACCTCGGGGTTTGCCGTGTCACCATAATAATGCTTCAATCTCTGACCATTTACCTTGAATGCTTGGCCCGGGTCATTCTCAAAAATTTCCACCGCTCCATGTGGAAACCCAGTTTTGACAATAAACGGCCCTGACCATTTTGACTTCAACTTTTCAGGAAAAAGACAGAGACGAGAGTTGAATAAAAGAACTTATTGCCCCGACACAAATGACTTGAGCACTAGACCCCTATCGTGCCACGTCTTGACTTTCTCCTTATACATTTTGTTGTTCTCATAAGCTTGAAATCGAAACTCGTCAAGTTCATTCAATTGAAGCATCCTCTTCTTTTTAGCCGCATCCAAGTCCAGATTCAACTTCTTCAAAGCCCAATATGCCTTATGCCCGAGCTCCACAGGCAAATAACACCCCTTACCATAAACTAACTGAAATGGCAACATTCCCAATGGAGTCTTATATGTTGTTCTATACGCCCATACAGCTTCATCAAGCTTCAAAGACCAATCCTTCCTTGATGGACACACCACTTTCTCCAAATGCATTTGATCTCTATGTTAGATACCTCAACTTGACCATTCATTTGAGGATTATAAGCCGTAGCAATGCGATGATTCACATTATACCTTTTTATCATAGCAGTGAACTTGCGATTACAAAAATACAACCCCCTCGTCACTAATTATAACTCTTAGAGTTCCAAACTTGTGAATATCTGCTTGTGAAAAAAATTAAGCACCACTTTCGCATCGTTCATTGGCAACGCCTTAACTTCAACCCATTTTGACACGTAATCAACCACCAACAAGATATACTGATTGTTACAAGATGAGACAAATGGCCCCATGAAGTCAATTCCCCAAACATCGAAGACCTCAACCTCGAGAAGCACGTTAAGAGGCATCTCATCCCTCTTAGACATATTACCCACACGTTGACATCGATCACATTTCAAAACAAACTGATGAGCATCTTTAAACAACATCGGCCAAAAGAAACCTGCATGAAGAACACGAGCTGCTGTCTTTTCTCCACCATAATGTCCTCCATAAGTCGTTGAGTGGCAATCTCGCAAGATCCCCCCCGTTTCGTTGTACGAAATACATCTCCTGATGACTTGGTCAACTCCTTGGTGAAAAAGAAACGACTCATCCCACATATACCACTTCACCTCATGTAGAAACTTCTTCCTTTGAGAATAAGATAAGTCGGGAGGCATGATATTACTCATTAGGTAGTTCACAATGTCTGCAAACCATGGTTCTTCTTCTTGCACTTCAAACAGTTGCTCTTCGGGAAAAGACTCATTTATCAATGTCTTATCCAATGAAGTAGCATTAGGATTTTCTAAATGCGGGAGATGATCAACGAATTGATTTTCAGTTCCTTTTATGTCCTTGATCTCTAGTTCAAATTCTTGGAGCAAAAGAACCCATCTAATCAATCTAGGCTTCGAGTCCTTTTTTGAGACGGGATATCGGATTGCAGCATGATCCGTGAAAACTGTCACCTTAGTCCCAAGTAGGTAAGATCAAAATTTCTCAAAACCATAGACAATAGCCAAAAGTTCTTTTTACGTAGTAGTATAATTCAGTTGGGCACCATTTAGGGTCTTACTAGAATAGTAGACCACATGAAATATGTTGTTCTTCCTTTGCCCGAGAACTGCTCCAACTGCATAGTCACTTGCATCGCACATCATCTCAAAATGATCTTTCCAATCAGGTACAGTTCTGAATGGTGCCATGATTAGACTCTTCTTCAATGTCTCAAAAGCTGCAAGGCACTCGTTATCAAACTTGAAAGGAACATCTTTCTCTAACAGACTGCACAATGGATTCAAAATTTTCGAGAAGTCTTTGATGAAACGCCTGTAGAAACCCGCATGACCAAGAAAACTGTGAATTCCCTTAATAGAAATGGGTGAAGGAAGATTCTCAATGACTCCCACCTTGGCCTTATCCACCTCAAGACCCTTACTAGAAACTTTGTACCCGAGAATGATGCCATGTCGCACCATAAAGTGACATTTTTCCCAATTGAGAACCAGATTGGTCTCAACACACCTCTTGAGAACATGTCCAAAATTTTGCAAGCATTCATCAAAAAAATTGTCAAAGACTGAAAAGTCATCCATGAACACCTCCACATTCTTTCCAATCATGTCAGAAAAGATGGCCATCATACATCTCTGAAATATGGTTGGCGCACCACACAGACCAAAAGAAACTCGTTTGAAGGCGAAAGTACCAAATTGACAAGTGAAGGTAGTTTTCTCCTGATCTTCTAGAGCGATACAAATTTGATTGTAACCCGAATAACCATCCAGAAGACAATAGTACTCAAGACCGACCAACTTGTCAAGCATCTGATCAATGAAGGACAAGGGGAAGTGATCCCTCCTAGTGGCTTTGTTTAGCTTCCTGTAGTCCATGCAAACTCTCCACCCCGTGACTGTCCTTGTAGGAATAAGCTCATTTTTCCCATTTGCCACCACAGTAATTCCACTTTTCTTTGGCACACATTGAACCGGGCTTACCCATGAACTGTCAGAGATAGGGTAGATGATCCCTGCATCTAGCTACTTAAGAATTTATTTCTTCACTACTTCCTTCATGATAGGATTAAGTCTTCTTTGCTGCTCAACCGTAGATTTGCTATTTCCTATAGCAGAATTTTATGCAAACAGTAAGAAGGATTGATTCCCTTGATATCTGCTATAGTTCATCCGATTGCCGACTTGAACTCTCTCAGAATCCTCAAAAGCTTTTCCTCATCACTACCTGAAAGGTCAGATGCAATAATAACAGGCAGAGTAGATGCATCATCTAAAAATGCATACCTCAAATGTTCAGGTAAAGGCTTAAGCTCAAGAGTGGGAGCTTGCTCAATAGAAGGCTTGAGGCGTTTAGGAGTTTTGTTCAATTCCTCCATTCCAAGAGATTCAAAAGGCATATCGATTTTCCTTTTCCTGGGAGAAGCATTCAAATATTGCAATTGTTCTTCCCCTTCGTCATCTTCACTCTCTGAATTCCCCAATAAGGCTTTTTCTAAGGCATCAGACCTTTGTAATTGATCAAGTTCCGAGGTGACCACCTAATCGACCAACTCCACTTATAAGCACTCCTCATTATCAGTAGGGAATTTCATAGCATTGAACACATTAAAAGTAACATCCTGATCCAAAACTCTAATGGTGAGCTCACCCTTCTGCACATCTATCAAGGTTCGGCCAGTCGCCAAGAAAGGTCTTCCCAAGATTATGGAAATCTTCTTATCCTCCTCGAAATCAAGAATTATGAAATCAGCAGGAAATATTAGTTTATCAACCTTGACCAAGACATCCTCTATAATACCTCGCGGATATGTAATAGAACAGTCGATCAACTGCAAGGTCATATAAGTCGGTTTGTGATCAGGTAAATTCAACTGCTTAAAAATTGATAAAGGCATCAGATTGATGCTAGCTCCCAAGTCACATAAGCATCTGTCAAAAGATACTTTTCCAATAGTACATGGAATAGTGAAGCTTCCTGGATCTTTAAGCTTCGGAGACAACTTTTGTTGCATCACAACACTGCATTCTTCCGTGAGAGTGACTCTCTCTAAATCAACTAGCTTCACCTTCCGAGAGAGAATACCTTTCATAACCTCTGCATAACTAGGCATCTTCTCGAGAGCCTCGGCGAAAGGTATGTTGATATGAAGTTTCTTGAACACCTCCAAAAACTTCTCAAATTGCTTGTCCAGCTTTTTCTTCTGCAACCGCTTGGGGAAAGGCGGTGGAGGATAGATCTGTTTCTCCCATGTATTACCCTCGGGCGGAGTGTGCTCAACAGTAGTCTTCCTTGGTCCCACTTCTTCATCCCGCTGTACTACTTCTTTCTCAGCCCCAACTTCTTTAGTCAACTCTTGAGTTTGTTCGGGATTCACAACCTTTCCAGACCTTAAAGTGATTGCCTTTACCTGCTCCTTAGCTTCCCTATTTCCTAGCACTTCAGTGTCACTAGGTAATGTACCAGGCTGACGATTTAGCAAGACATTGGCAATTTGCCCAATTTGATTTTCCAAGGTCTTGATAGAAACATCTTGACTCTTGCACATAAGTTTCAACTCCTCTAATTCAGATTTTTTATTGGCTTGTTGCAGCTGGAGTTGCTGTGAGGTGCATACTGTGTTTGCTGAAAACCAGGGGGTTGTACTGTTTAGCTGGGTACTGCTGATAAGGCTGTTGAACCGCATTCTGAGCATTGCTCTAAATAAAATTAGGATGATTGCGGTTGTTGGAATGATAGATGGCTGGCACTGGTTAATACGATCGCTGGAAGTTGCTCACGAACTGAGCTGATTTACTAGAAATTGCGCACTGGTCAGTCTCATGGGCACCAGCACAAAGCTCACAGACACTAGCGATTTGATTTAATCCATAATTAGCCAAAGTGTCCACCTTCATCATCAAATCCTTAAGTTGGGCAGCGATAGAAGTAGCTATATCCAACTCCAGAATTCCTGCGACTTTCCCCTAAGTCAGTCTCTGGGAAGGATTCTGGTGCTCATTAGCAGCCATCAGTTCAATAAGTTCATAAGCTTCATCGTAGCTCTTAGCCCACAAGGCTCCTCCTGATGCTGCATCAAGCATGGGTCTAGAAGTAGCACCCAATCCATTGTAGAAGCAATTAGTAATCATCCAATCAGGCATGCCATGGTGTGGGCACTTCCTTAGCATCTCCTCATATCGATCCCAAGCTTCACACAGAGATTCCCCTGTTTGATGAACAAACTGGGTAAGAGCATTCCTGATTGCAGCAGTCTTCGCCATGGGGAAGAATTTAGTGAGAAAATTTTATGCAAGATCCTTCTAAGTGGTGATAGATCCTGCTGGAAGAGAGTGTAACCAGCACTTAGCCTTGTCCCTAAGAGAGAATGGGAACAGGCGTAGCTTGATAGCATCTTCGGTCACATCATTGAATTTGAAAGTGTCGCAGGATCTGGATAAAATCCCTGATGTGCATGTTGGGGTCTTCAGTAGGAGAACCCCCAAACTGAACTGAGTTCTGTATCATCTGAATCGTGCTAGACTTGATCTCAAAAGTGTTAGCCCTGATGGCCGGTCTGATGATGCTTGACCGAATGTCATTAATCTTAGGCTGAGAATAGTCCATCAAGGCCTTCAGATTTTCTGCTTGATCTCCCATCGCTACTATAACTGGTTCTTCGAATTTCTCTTCGTCTACCTTCTTTTCTTCCTCAAAAACTTCCTTACGAACTACCACAACTTCTTCCTCGGCTTTATCCAGTGTTCTCTTACGAGTACGCGAACGCGTATGCATACACCCTCGCTAGAGTACCTGAAATAAGACAAGGAGACAGATAAGTAACAATGTCCGAGTCAATGAACTTTAACGACCACTGATGGAAAGCACATAAACTATCAATTAACACTGCACTCCCCGGCAGCGACGCCAAAAACTTGTTAGTCGCTAAACACACGCTAATAATACACGCAAGTATACGAGTTCGCAAGTAGTATAAAATCTTTTCTAGTTCGTTCCCACAGAGACTGTATTGGTTAACTAATTAATTCACACACTTAAGCAACAATGTATGATTATTATTCAATACTAAGACGATAACGCAGTGAGGTTGTTTATAACTAAGAATTAAAGTAATAACTATAACTATGAGAATAAGATTGATTGAATTAATAAGTATGACAAACATGGGATTCTAACTTCATTAAATACTTCATTCAATAGCTTTATTGTTCTTAATCTTAGCATGCAATGGTGATGACACTAATCAGATAACGCGAAATTGATAAACGCCAACTTTCGTTGCACAAGTACCATACTACCAGACATCCACAAAAGAGATAGAATCTGAATAGACACCAATTATATTGAGAAAATATATGTCTATAAAATTTGAAAACATAACGGTTTAAGCACAAGTTATCTAACTTGATTACACAGGGCAAGTAAGATGATTAAAATTACCTACGAATCATGCATGACAATACATGAACCTATGCTAGCATGGCAAGTTCTAAATCTTTAAATTCACTTTCGCTTCATTAAGAATTAACACACTATCTTATAAGTTTGCGGCGCTCATAAGACGAATACGCACAACCAACACTAGGATATCATACAATCACCACATACTAAGGCATCAACAATTTAACTAAAGAAATCCATAAATAAATCCGCTAGAACTCCATGATAACGATTAGCCCATAATCAGACTCATCAACAACGTGGGTTCCAATGAAAGCATGGTATATAAAACGTAGTCTTTATAATGAATAAATAAAACCAAGTACAAACAAGAGTATAGGTTCAATAAAACAAGAAACGAGCATCCAAGATTACAACTCAAAATTAAGATTCATAAGAATAAACTAGATCATCTTCGCCTTTGTTGAATTGTGCTATAGGTCTCTTGTCGTCTTCTCCTTGTGCTCTGGTAAGTCTCCTTATTAAAAAACGATCTTGAGTTATCAATATATAGCAGTCCAATCAACCCAGAAGTCCAGAAAACAGAATTATAATAGAATCAGGACTTATTATCCCGATACAGCGTGGCCGCACGCTTCATCAGCGCGGGCGCGCTGGCTTTTTGTACTTCGACGCGGCCGCGCGCTTGTTCAGCGCGGCCGCGCTTGTTTAACTTGTTTAGAGAGCAGCCTACAAGGATGGTGGGTCAGGATACTTGGAACAATAAGACTCCAGAGGACTTTGATTTGGATCTCATCGTTGCTACTCTCTGTGTGCCTGAGACTCATTGGAAGTTCAAGAGGGGCACTACTAATTACTCCACGTTCCCTGCGTCGTGCATGAACAAGTTTGCACGGGCTTGGAACTCGTTTATTTGTGCTAACATCATGCCATCTTCGCATGTGCATGAGATTAATGTGGAGCGTGCTCGTCTGCTGTGGGGTATTTTGCAGGGTGATTACATTGACTTGGGGATGGTGATACATCAGGGGATTTTGAGATTCTTGAGAGGAGGTACTACAGGTGATATTCAGTACGCATCAGTTGTGACGAAGTTGTGCGTGGCGGTTGAAGTTCATTGGCTAGCACATGAGCATCTTCAGCTTCCCAGTGCTCCTATTGATAGTTCTACGCTGCAGAGCATGCAAGAGTGGTATAGAGGGAAGCTCGATCCTAAGGGGATTGGTTATTCATATGATCATTTGCCAGGTGGTATGCCTATGGAAGCAGCTACAATAGGAGGTTCTCAGCATGCCCATAGAACAACTTGGAGAGCTCAATATGGAGAGGAGGCTGGTTCATCATAGCAGCAGCAACAGCAGGAGGCAGCAGGAGTAGAGATGAGAGCTGGTTTGAGTTCGATGCAGTATAGGTGTCTCATGAGAGGATGGATGCGATGCATGACATCCATAGTCGGTTTATACACGATCTCACCCAGGCACTTGGGACAGCTTTTAGAGTCACCGGTGTTGACATCCAGTGGCCAGTTTTTGGTGAGGATTCAGTGTATCCGCCTCCAGACACGTCTGACACTCCACCCGTTGAAGGTGAGGATTCTGATTCACAGTAGCTATGCCTGATTCCTTACTATTACCTTCATTGAGGACAGTGAATATTTTAAGTTTGGGGGTAGTAGTTGAAGGAATATAGTTTGTGTGAGTCTCATATAGTTTGCATGTTCATGATAGTTTTATTTTATATAGTTTCCTAGTTTTATTTCATATAGTTACATATATTTCCATGTATTTTTTTATTATTTTTGGTAGTTTTATGATATTTTGTTCATGTAGTTTCATGCATTTGCATTATAACATGATCCCTTAGATAATTTTCCGATTAATTTGTGATATTGATGCTAGTGTAGTGATGTCGTATTTGGTGATGTTGAGTCTTATTGGATTGATTTGCATGCTAGAGACACTTGTATTTCACTAAGTCTTATAGGTTGCTAGAGTGTTAGATCATAGTCATGAGTTGTTTGATTGTTGAGGTTTAATCGCTTGTTTATATTTGGAATTTGGGGTATTCTCTTAATAATAAAAGACATGGAAATTTAACAATTGGAGAATTGGATTTCATTGCTAGCTGTGTGGCTAGGTGTCAAATGGCTAGTAGTCGGCTCATAGTTTTATGAGTAGTCTAGGGTTGAATGAGATGGAGCGAAACACACTCATTCAGAATTTGGAGAAGAAATATATATAAAAAAATAGAAAAGAAAAAAAAAGAAAAAAAAAAGAAGAATAAGTGTTATGCATAATTGATCACGAGTGGGCTCTTTAGTACTCGAGTTATTAAGTTCTTAGGGGACTTTGTGCCTAGTGACCTAAAGCTATTATAGTCTGGGATTTGCTAACCTAATGCTCGCTACATGGGTACTATTGTATAAGTCTTTTATGGATCTCACTCATTGTACCATCAAATAAGCATACTTGTGTTGTGTTATTGTGAATAAAAGCATGAATCCATAACAACTCTGATATAAGAATTGATTTTTTATGAGTTATTTTGAGTCTAGCTTTTATTCTATTTATAAACTTGTTATTGTTTTGATAAGTAGTGAGTCATGATTGTCGATCTAGTAGCAATAGTATATCTGTAAGCATTTGCACACACGCACGTCTCTGGTTTGTAGGTTGATTTGAGAGAATTGATTGGTCTTTATGCGAATAATTACATTTGCTGAGGTGTTGCTTATTGGTTGGTTTAGTTACACTATGGGGATCATTTCATTATTATTAGTTGCATTCATGCATTTTTATTTCTCGTTCTTTGAGTCTGTTTATGCTTGAGGACAAGCATCGATTCAAGTTTGAGGGCATGTTGAGTGGAATTTATGACACTTTATTATGCTCTAATAGGCTTTGGATTGATGCATTTGTACTCAAGTTTTTAAGTATTTTAACGTGTTTTCTAGTGTTTTTGCATTTCAGGCATTAATCTGTGAATGAGGTGAATTAGCATTGTTTTGGTGCTAATATGGTGTCTGGGTGGTGTTGGAATAAAAGATTGTTGAAGCCGGCTCGAAGCTGCAAGATAAAGAAAAAGCAAAGAAGTTATTTCTGGCAGAATCTCAGCGCGCCTGCGCTGAACAAGCGCGTGGCCGCGCTGAAGTACAGAAAGCCAGCGCGCCCGTGCTGATGAAGCGCGCGGCCGCCCGTATCAGAATAATAAAATCCTGATTCTATTACAATTCTATTTTTTGGACTCCTAGGTTGATTGGACTGCTATATATTGATAACTAAAGATTGTTTTTTAATAAGGAGACTTACCAGAGTACAAGGAGAAGACGACAAGAGACCTATAACACAATTCAACAAAGGTGAAGATGATCTAGTTTATTCTTGTGAATCTTTGTTTTGAGTTCTAATCTTGGATGCTCGTTTCTTGTTTTCTTGAACCTGTACTCTTGTTTGTACTTGGTTTTATTTATTCGTTATAAAGACTATGTTTTATATACCATGCTTTCATTGGAACCCACGTTGATGATGAGTCCGATTATGGGCTAATCATTATCGTGGGGTTATAGCGGATTTATTTATGGATTTCTTTAGTTAAATTGTTGATGCCTTAGTATGTGATAATTGTATGATATCCTAGTGTTGGTTGTGCGTATTCGTCTTATGAGCGTCGCGAACTTATAAGATACTGTGTTAATTCTTAATGAAGCGAAAGTGAATTTAAGGATTTAGAACTTGCCATGCTAGCATAGGTTCATGTATTGTCATGCATGATTCGTAGGTAATTTTAACCATCTTACTTGCCCTGTGTAATCAAGTTAGATAACTTGTGCTTAAACCGTTATGTTGTCAAATTCTATAGACATATAGGGTCTCAATATAATTGGTGTCTATTTAACTTCTATCTCTTTTGTGGATGTCTGGTAGTATGGTACTTGTGCAACGAAAGTTGGCGTTTATCAGTTTCGTGTTATCTGATTAGTGTCATCACCATTGCATGCAAAGGTTAAGAATAATAATGCTATTTAATGAAGTATTTAATGAAGTTAGAATCCCATGTTTGTCATACTTATTAATTCAATCAATCTTATTCTCGTAGTTATAGTTATTAGTTTAATTCTTAGTTATAAACAACCTCACTGAGTTATCGTCTTAGCATTGAATAATAATCATACATTGTTGTTTAAGTGCGTGAATTAATTAGTTAACCAATACAGTCTCTGTGGGAATGAACTAGAAAAGATTCTATACTACTTTCGAACTCGTATACTTGCGTGTATTATTAGCGCGTGTTTAGCGACTAACACCCTATTATTTCCCAAACTAAAACGAGGAAAAAGGATGTTCATTTCAAAAGTCCCATATAATCGATTGGTAAAAAGGAGAAGCCGCCAAGAAAGTGCACCTATTGTCAAATGGAAGGCCATGATAAAAGAATGTGTGCTAGTAGACTAGAAGATCTTAAAAATGCTCAAGAATTACAATATAATTAGTAATTTAGTATTTTGTAATGGAATGTTGTAATCTTTTTATGAATTTGAACTTCTTGTATTTAACCTTGCTTTCTTCTTGGTTATGTTTAATTGTCATATAATTGCCAATTATTTTCATATAATTGTGTTTTATTGTGATAGGTAACATGACTAGCGAGTATTGTGGTGACAACAACTCCGATCATAGTTGTTATTCGGTTTCCCGT
Organism: Apium graveolens; assembly: GCF_009905375.1. Classification (NCBI taxonomy): domain Eukaryota; kingdom Viridiplantae; phylum Streptophyta; class Magnoliopsida; order Apiales; family Apiaceae; genus Apium; species Apium graveolens. Next base: position 132,739,520 of record NC_133652.1, on the reverse strand, counting down.
GTTAGCAACACATTCTCGGACTCCCAACCAAGTGACTCGTGGTATTAGGACAATGACGAGGAAGTTATGGTATCACCAACCTTTAGTGATATGGAAGATGCATGTGGTGAGTTGATGCCCCTTGTGGACAATGATGAGCCGCCCCATTTGGAGGAAGAGGATACAGACTTGTACCCTCCCGATGAGGAGGCTTATCGGGCCAAAACTTGGATCGAGGTATGCAATTGGATGGGGGGTAGTGAACCGTGGAGATTGGTGAACTCTCATCTGAATCCGTACTTCCTTCCGATCTTGAATTTGGGCAACAACACGCCTGATGGAAAATGGAAAAAATCCGGATGGAATGGCAGTAAGCTTGTTAAATGTGATCGGATTGCCGATATTGTAAACTTGAGGCCTCGTGTGGGTTGTAATATGGACCAAATGCGTATTGAATATGTGAAGGGTTGGGGTCTGTGATTTTTTTTCTGTAGCCTACAGACAGAGCATCCATAACCAAAATTCACAACCAAAATTCCAAAATCCACCAACACCTACAAAATTCACAATCCTAAAATTCACAACCAAAATAAACCAACACCTACAACCAAAATCCACAATCCCAACACCTACAACAATCCACCAAATCCACCAAAATCCACAAAAAACAACAAAATCCACAACAACCCAAAATGCACAAAAATAACCAAAATCCAATAAAATTAAACTCCGTCAAACCAAACAATCCAAATAAACCAAAATAAACCAAATGAAATGAAATCCAACTACATAATCCGACAACCTAAAATCAAATGAAATCCAACGACGTAATCCGATAACCTAAAATCAAATGAAATCCATCTACGAAGCTTCTTGACGTCTACGCATACGAATCTCGGGAATCCCCCTTGCCTTCCCTAGCTGAAGCTCCTTGGCTATCCGATACCTAAAGGTATCCACCTCCTCTTGCGACCAATTTGGTATCGCGGCTAAGTCATATCCATGTATGAAGTAGTCCATGTATTTCATCACATAAACAACGTAATCATTGGAGTTTCATTGCTTTGGTCTGGACGGTAAAACAAGGTTTCCCCCTTGCGATTCAAGGTTTCAAGGATGCTTGGGTTGCTGGGTTTCTCTGTCTCTGCTGGGATTATCCGCCTCTGCTACGCGTTTCTCTGCCTTTTTGTGTTTGTGTTTGTTTCTCTCTGTGTTTGCTAGGTATTAGGCAAACAAAAAATGACACTAACCGCGGAAATTATCCGCGACCCATGGGCTAGGGGTATTTTCGTAATTACCCCGGACCGTGACCGCTGAAAATTTCCGCGGTCCCCTTTATGTTGTTTCAATTATTAGCTGTTCGATCCACTATCCAATGGTAGAAAAATGTTGTTAGGCACAAATCATGCGCTAATAATTCATACAAGTATACGTGTTCGCAAATAATATAGAATGATTTCTAGTTCGTTCCCACAGAGACTCTGACTAATTATGTTCAATTAACACTTAATCACCAATGTATGATTACTTCTCAATGTCAAGATAATAACACTTAAGGTTGATTAACTAATTATTAACTACAATTAACTACGAGAATAAAACACTTAAATTAACACTTGAATTAACAATATTAAACACACATGAGATCATAACTTCATTACTACTTCATTTAGTAGTTATTGTTATTACCCTTAGCATGTAACATTGATGATATTAATCGAACAACACGAAACTGATAAAAGCCAACTTTCGTTGCACAAGTACCATTCTACCAAGCATCCACAATTAAAATAGAAGTTGAATAGGCATCAATTATGTTGAGGCCCTATATGTCTACAGAATTTGACAACATAACGATTTAAGTGGAAGTTATTCATTATCATTACACAGGGCAAGTAAAACGGTTAGAGTTACCCACTAATCATGCATACAAAATATGAACTTATGCTAGCATGGCAAGTTCTAAATCTCAAGATTCATTATCGATTCACAAGAGATTAAGAGACTATCTTATATGTTCGCGACGCACATAAGACGAATAAGCACTACCTATGCTAGATATCATACAATCATCACATACCAAGGTATTAAACAATTAACTAAAGAAATCCATAGTAAATCTGCTACGACCCCATGATCACGATTAGCCCATGATAGAACTCATCGTCACCATGGGTTCATATGGAAACATGATAATCACACAACGATATAAACTAATAAAAATACTTATTAAAACCAGAGTACGTCACAAGAGTATTAAGGTTCAAAGTAAAGAAAACTAGCATCCACTGTTATAACGAATAAAAGAATCACAAGATAACGTATGCTTCCTCTTCTTCATTGTGGTGTGCTAAAACGGTCTTCTTAATCTTCTCTCCTTGCTCCTTGCTTGTCACTTGTTGATACTTGTTATTGTGAAACGTCTCCCAAGATTACTTATATAGAAGTCCACAAGAAACAGCACCGTCAGAAGCCCAGTAGAACTCAAATTAGAAAATCCAGATTCTAAAATTACGACCCCAGGCGGCCGCCTCAGTTCCCAGGCGGGCGCCTGCATCTCCAGGCGGTTGCCTGCACATCCCAGGCGGGCGCCTGCACAGCTTCTGGAAAAATCCACTTTCTGCTCCTGATTTTTCTGAATTCTTCGCACAACTCCCCGTAACTGGTTCCAAGTACTTCCCAAGGCTTATTATGATGAAATCTCCTTAATTACGCAAGTTATACCCTGAAATGCAAAGACACTAGAAAAACGCATCAAATACACAAAATACTTGATTTCAAGACATCAATTCAAGCCATTATAAGATGTTCTAAGTGGTATAAAATGCTACTTATCACACCCCCAAACTTAAATCGATGCTTGTCCTCAAGCGTCACAGACTCAAAAACAAAATAAAAACATGCATGAGTGCAAACTATATGAAATGCATCGATCCCCATCGCAATGACTAAACCAACCAACACATGACATCTCAACAAATGCAATTAGGCGACTAAAGATCAATCAAATCACGCAAGCTAACATACAACTAGAAATGTGGTGTGTGCGAATGCTTAACATATATGCTTCGAAACTAGATCAATTATCATAACTTAATTATCCTCAAGGCAATCACAAGATTATACGAAGAATATATTCTAGACACAAAATGACTTATAACACTTCAAGATCACTGGAGCTTATTACGGAATCATGCTTTTATTCAACACAATAAACAAATGCGTATTTGATCATGCAATGAGCGAGGTCCATAAAAGACTTATGCAATGGCATCCATTTAGCGAGCGTTAGGTTAGCGGATCCCAAACTATAAAAGCCTTAGGTCACTAGGCACAAAGTCCCCTAAGAACTTAATAACTCGAATACCAAAGAGCTCTCTCGTGATCAATTATGCATTAAACCATATATATTTTTTTTTCTTTTTTTTTCTTTTTTTTCAATTTTTGAGCAAGTGCGTTTCGCTCCATCTTGCTCAACCCTAGACTACTCGCATACAATATGAGCCGGCTACTAGCCATTTGACGCCTAGCCACGATTAGCAATGAATTCCAATTTTCACTTTAATTTTATCTTTTCATGCCTTTTATCATTAAGAGCCTATCATACATTCTAAGCATAAGCAATAGATTAACCTCAAAAACCATCAAACCATGACAACAATCTAGTCCTTAAGCATACTCTAAGACTTAGTGAAATACAAGTGTTTCTAGCATGCATGTCAACCTAACAAGATTCAACATCACTCTAACGCTATCACTACACTCGCATCTGTATCACATATCAATTGTTAAAGCAACACAAAAGGGATCATGGTATATGCTCGAGCTATATGATCATGATAAATAAAACTATAAAATAATAAAAAAAACTATATGGCAAAAAATATGCAACTATATGAACTAAACTAACATAAATATGCAACTACATGACACACACACAAATATGTTCCTTAACTACCACCCCCAAACTTAAAATCTTCACTGTCCCCAGTGAAGGTAATAGAAAGGAACACAGGGTATACCTACTCAGAGAAATCATCATCATCATCATCACCCTCAGAGGGTGGAGTGTCAGGAGGTTGATAAGCAGAGTCCTCACCAAAAATAGGCCACTGTATGTCAGCTCCAATGCCTCTGAAAGCAGTCCCAAGTGCTAGGGTGAGCTCCTGTGCAAACCTACTCTGCGAATCATACATCGCATCCATCCTCCTGGAAAGCCTCATGTACTAGACATCAGCCATCCCTGAACCATCATCTCTCTGGGCTCTAGAAGAACCTGCCTCGTCATGAGCCTGACTGGGCCTAGCCATCGTAGCACCAGCTGCTGGACGTCCTCCTGGAAGACGATATCCCAACCCATACTCCTCGGGCTCTCCACCCGTCCACTCCTACATCGCATTCAGCGTCGATGAATCAATAGGAGCAGCCGACATCTGTAACTGCTCATAAGAAGGCCAGTGGACTCCAACTACCTTGCATAGCTTCGTGATAATAAAGGCATAAGGGATGTTGTTATGCATCCTTCCCCTCAAAAACTTCAAAATCCCTTGGTAGATGAACTCACCAAGGTCCACATAATACTCCTCATTCAGAATCCCCCATAACAACCTGGCTCTCTCAACTGTAACCTCATGTGTATGCGAAGAAGGCAAAATATTAGCATAAACAAAGGCATTCCTTGCACGGGTAGACTTGTTCATCGCAACAGCCGGGAAAGAACGATATTCGTTGGATCCCGTCTTAAACTTCCACACCGTGCCCGACTGGTAGAGAATAGCAATAATCAAATCTAAGTCAAAATCCTCAAGGGTCTTCTCATTCCAATTCTCCTCCTGGGGATTCCTTTGTCACTGCCTAATAACACGGCGAATCGCCTCGGGCTGATAATCAACAGTAAGCCCACGAACAATAGAATACCCATTCTTGTCGGCATTGGCGTTCGCATAAAACTCGCGAATAACACTCATCAGAACCGCCTCAGGCGACTGGCAAAAAGTAATCCAACCCTTCTCTGCAATCATCAACAATAACTCACCATCCCTCCCTGATGGAAAAAATCCCCTCTCCTTCAGAATCGGCTTAGTCAGAAGCCTAGCATACTCCTCCTCAGCAGCCCTATTTACCAATCGGGGCCTTGCAGTAGTACCTCTTAAAGAATCAGCAGTAGGAATGGTGCTGCTGCTATCGACAGTTCGAGATCTCTTTGGGGCCATTGAAACTGAGAATAAGAGTTGAGAGTTGTGTTTTGTGTGTAGGAGAGAGTTTGTAAGTTGAAAGTATATGGGAGTGTATATGGAGAGGTTGTGTGTATATATATGATAGGATTAGGGTTAGAATTAGATTAGGAGTGGGGTTTGTGGTTAATTTGGAGAAGGAAATCATGGGTAATGGGGTTGTAGTGCTGTGGAATTGTTTTTGTGTTTTTTTAAAAAAAAACTGAAACAAATTTTCAAAAATTTGGGCCGCAGGCGGTCGCCTGGAACCAGCAGGCGGGCGCCAGCCAGCAAGCGGCTGCCTAGAACCTGCAGGCGGGCGCCTGGAAGGTTCCTGGAAAAAAAATCAGCCATTTTTTCTAATTTTTTTGGGTTTTTTGGATAGAGTACTAAATTCTAAGGGTTCCTATGGTCTCATATCTTGGGGTGCCTCCCACGAAGTGCTTCTTTTACGTCATTAGCTTGACGTAGAGTAGTTCAATCAAGTTGACAATAAAACGGCACTAACCACTTCCCGGTTTGCCGTATCCCCATAATAATGCTTCAATCTCTGACCATTAACCTTGAATGCTTGGCCCGGATCATTCTCAAAAATTTCCACCGCTCCATGTGGAAACACAGTTTTGACGATAAATGGTCCAGACCACCTTGATTTCAACTTTTTAGGAAAAAGTCAGAGACGAGAGTTGAATAGAAGAACTTGTTTCCCTGACACAAATGACTTAGGAGATAGCTTCCTATCGTGCCATCTTTTTACTTTTTCCTTGTACATTTTGTTGTTCTCGTACGCTTGAAGTCGAAATTCATCAAGTTCATTTAACTGAAGCATTCGTTTCTTCCCAGCTGCATCTAGATCAAGGTTTAACTTTTTCAATGCCCAATAAGCCTTATGCTCAAGCTTCGCAGGTAAATGACATCCCTTACCATAGATAAGTTGAAACGGGGACATCCCAAGTGGAGTCTTGTATGCTGTTCTATAAGCCCATACAGCTTCATCGAGCTTCAAAGACCAATCTTTCCTTGACAGACAAACAACTTTCTCTAGAATGCGCTTGATCTATCTATTAGACACTTCAGCTTGACCATTAGTTTGCGGATGATAGGCAGTAGCAATACGATGATTCACATTGTAGCGTTGCATCATAGAAGTGAACTTACGATTGCAGGAATGTGACCCCTCATCACTTATGATAACTCGTGGCGTTCCAAACCTTGTGAATATCTGCTTATGAAGAAAACTCAACACTACCTTTGCATCATTCGTCGGTAAAGCCTTGACTTCTACCCATTTCGAGACATAATCGACTGCCATCAAGATGTACTGATTATTGCAGGACGAGATAAATGGTCCCATGAAATCGATTCCCCAAACATCGAAGACCTCAACTTCAAGCATCACATTTAAAGGCATCTCATCCTTTCTAGTAAGATTCCCAACTCTTTGGCAACGATCACACGCTAAAATGAACTGATGTGCCTCCTTAAACAATGTAGGCCAGAAAAAACCTGCTTGAAGAATACGAGTTGTTGTCTTTTCACCACCATAATGTCCACCATAAACTGTGGAATGACAGTCTCGTAATATCCCCTTCGTCTCACAGAATGGGATACATCTCCTAATGATCTGGTCAGCTCCTTGTCTAAACAAATATGGTTCATCCCACATGTACCACTTCACCTCATGCAGAAACTTCTTCTTTTGATTTGCATTTATATTATGAGGCATTATATTGCTGACAAGAAAGTTCACAATGTCTGCGAACCATGGCTCTTCCTCTTGAACTGCGAACAACTGCTCATACGAAAAAGATTCGTTGATCAATGTCTTATCATGTGAAGTAGAATCGGGATTCTCCAATCTAGAGAGACGGTCAGCTACTTGATTTCCAGTACCTTTTCGATCCTTGATCTCTAACTCAAATTCCTTAGCAAGAGCACCCAACGAATAAGTCTAGGCTTCGAATCCTTCTTTGAGACCAGATAGCGAATGGCAGCGTGATCAGTGAATACTGTCACCTTTGTCCCAAGTAGATTAGATCGAAATTTTTCGAAACCAAAAACTATAACCAAGAGCTCCTTCTCAGTAGTGGTATAGTTCAATTGAGCTCCATTTAGCGTCTTACTAGCATAGTAGACTACATGAAAGATATTATTCTTGCGCTGCCCAAGATCTGCTCCCACTGCATAATCACTTGCATCGCACATCATCTCAAAAGGTTCTGTCCAATCAGGTGCCATAATAACTGGTGCAGTTATTAAACTCTTCTTGAGAGTCTCGAATGCTGCCAAACATTTATCATCAAATTTGAAAGGCACATCTTTCTCGAGCAAGTTGCACAACGACTTAGATAACTTAGAGAAGTCCTTGATGAAACGCCGATAAAAACCCACATGACCAAGAAAACTATGGATTCCTTTCACAGAAATAGGTGGCGGAAGATTTTGAATGACTCCCACCTTGGCTTTATCCACCTCATGGCCTTTGCTAGAGACCTTATGCCCAAGAATGATGCCTTGTTACACCATGATGTGACATGTTTCCCAATTGAGCACCAAATTAGTTTCCACACACCTTTTGAGCACCGAACGGAGATTATTCAAACATTCATCAAATGAATGTCCAAAGACGGAGAAGTCATCCATGAACACTTTCACATTATTTCCAATCATATCAGAGAATATAGCCATCATGCATCTCTGAAAAGTGACAGGTGCACCACATAATCTAAAAGAAAATTCTACGAAAAGCAAACGTGCCAAATGGACAAGTGAAAGTAGTCTTTTCTTGATCTTCTGGTGCAAAGCAAATTTGATTGTAGCCCGAATAGCCATCCAGAAGACAATAATACTCATGACCAGCCAACCTGTCAAGCATCTGATCAATAAATGGAAGAGGGAAGTGATCCTTCCTCGTGGCTTTATTTAACTTTCTGTAGTCCAAGCATACCCTCCATCCTGTGACTGTTCGAGTAGGGATGAGCTCGTTCTTCTTATTTGCTACCACAGTAATACCTCCTTTCTTAGGTACACATTGCATGGGGATCACCCAAGAACTGTCAGATATAGGATATATGATTCTTGCATCCAGCTATTTTAGAATTTCCTTCTTCACCACTTCTTTCATAATAGGATTAAGTCTTCCCTGTTGCTCAACAGTCGACTTGCTACCTTCCTCTATCAGAATTTTATGCATGCAGTACGAAGGGCTGATTCCTTTTATATCTACTATAGTCCATCCGATGGCTGATTTGAATACTCTCAAGATCCTCAAGAGCTTGTCCTCGTCACTACCTGAAAGGTCAGATGCAATAATAACAGGCAAAGTAGATGCATCACCTAAAAAAGCATACCTCAAGTGTTCAGGCAATGGTTTAAGCTCCAAAGTAGGTGCTTCCTCAATAGATGGTTTGAGCTTTCCCTCAGCATTCTTGAGATCAGTATTACCAAGAGATTTAAATGGCATGTCTAGCTTTCGCTTCCAAGGAGACGCATTTAGATATTGTAGTTGCTCAATTCCTTCCTCATCTTCAATATCAAATTCCCCAATAAGGCTTTTTCTAAGACATCGGACCTTAGCACATGATCAAGTTCTAAAGTTACTTCAAAATCAATCAAATCCATTTTGAGCACTCCTCATCTTCTGTGGGGAATTTCATCACATTGAATACATTGAATGTCATATCCTGATCTTGCACCCGCATAGTAAGTTGACCTTTTTGCACATCTATCAAGGTACGGCCTGTAGCCAAGAAAGGTCTTCCCAAGATTATGGGGATCTTCTTATCTTTCTCGAAATCCAGAATAACAAAGTCTATAGGAAAGATGAGCTTATCCACCTTTACTAACACGTCCTCCACGATGCCTCGTGGGTATGTAATAGAACAATCAGCCAATTGTAGAGACATGTAGGTGGGTTTTGGATCAGGAAAATTCAGCTTTTTGAAGATAAAAAACGGTATCAGATTGATGCTTGCTCCCAAATCGCAAAGGAATACGAACCTAGCCGTCTTTGGGCTTATCAAGACATTACACGATGGTTGCCCATTTCCGTGCAAGTCCGAAAGTCAATGGTCACAGAGACCATATAATTGTATACTGCGCCACTCCGCACTTGGTCACTACCCGATACCTCTCCGTGCTGGGTAGGCCACATTCCAGTCCCAAAACAATTATATCATTTACATAAAATCCTTTATCGAAGGAATAGATCGTTCTGAGTTGACCTTTAAATAAGATAATTTATTCATCACTTTTAATACAATTGATCCTTGGGAGTTGTCGGAGTTTTGAATTAAAAAATCATTTTCAAACCCTTAACTGTAGTAGAGTTTTACATATATTATTCACTTGTTTTTCATTGAGCGAGGAAGCAAAACCCTTATGCTTATAGACTAAGTTCCCTAAGGTTTTGGAAAGTTTCAGATGATTGATCTCTTCCGAGAATTTTGAATAATTTAGAAAGTATCCTTGGGAACTATGTCTATTTTTAAATGATTTTTAGAAGTACAGAATATTAAATATTTACGGTCTCATAATATTTTTAAGAAGGGTTCAATGAATTGATAAAATCTTAAGTACGAAATGTTTCTCAATAAGGTTCAATGAATTGATAAAAATCTTAATTAAATACTTAAGACATGGTTGACATCTTATAATTATCCTTCGAATGGTTACATACATTTTAGATAGAGTGAATTGATTTAAAAACTTTTCAATATCTCTTTAAGTATTTTCCAGATATTTTAGTAACTCTTTAGGTATTACTTATAAATAAATAATCAAGTAGGATATACCTTGAGTGAATATTCGATTATCTCTTTTAGTTATAAATCAAATCTCAATCATTCGTTTAATATGTATGTTACGTGAAAGTACTTTCTTTATTGAAATCCAAATCTTCCGCGTCCGGCTCATTACGGGATTAAATAGTTATAAAAATATCTCCGACTCCCACTATCTTGTATTATATTAAAATTACATTTCAATTTCTCATACTCGTATTAAACGAAGTTTGTTTTTTCGTAAACAATCGCATATTTGGAATATATTGATATCACAGACAAGTATATATTTTCAAACTGTAAATCATGGCATCAATATCACAACAGTATATATAGCATGGATAATTTGTGTTAGGGTTTCGTAAACTTGCCTCGAGTGCTAGGAGTGGTATGGTCTCGGGGCTTCTGTTGTCGATCTAAAATCAATAACCAACGATCTTAGTTAGTACGCGATTATCGATTCGCTTCACTAAAACATTTTTATAAAATCGATAAATTAATATTTCCTTAAAATTCCTTTTGGAAAGTCTTCCTTGCTGCATTATTTAATTATCATAATTTTTCCAAGATTCTGAAATTATTTTTAGCCTTTCAAAATCATCATGCAAGTGGCCTATGTGCAGTTGGCTTTTTCGTATGAACGCTCTACAATAAAACGTTCATAACTTCTAAACCATAAATCCCCTCATGACGATCCACACATGTACAGAAACTAAAAATAAAGATCTACCCATTCATGTCCAGTGACTCACAATTTCAAACATTTACATGGCCGAATATACTGCAGAAGGCAGACCAAGTGCAATAGGCTCCACATTCCATTTCTACTACTTGTTCTTGACACAATCACTACTTATGACCAATACAACACTTCTTACTTCTCAAGATCCACCCACATACACCTTATATACTTTATCTAGCATCACAACTCAAAAACTCAATTACTTAGCAAGAATATGAGCAAAACAACCTTACACATCCACAAACTTTTGGATCGTGACACTACATTACAAATAACTCTTAAACTCACCCTTAAAACTTTAAAGAGTTGGAAGTTATACCTTCTTGAGCACTAGGAGGGTTATTACTAAGATGAGTAGGGCTTGGTTTTCTTGAAAAACCCTTATAAGGGCTAGATCTTTAAGAAACAAAACCAAGAAACCAAGTTAGTCAAAACAGTCCATAAAGTTCTTAAACTTCAAGAATTTGTTTCTCACAAACCATTAAGAATTTGACCATGAAATCATAGACATACCTTTACTAGGATGTAAGGAAGCTTTTTGAATTTTTGTAGAATTTTTAATAGAGGGAATGATGGAGAAGTAAAGTGAGGAAGATAGCTCTCCCTCCTTTTCTACATAAACAGGCCGAGAGCAAAAAGGGGGAATGGGGGGGGGGTTTGGTTTGATTTTTGTTGAAGTGTGAAAGTGTATAAGATGGTTTGATAGTGTGTATATATGGCCATAATAATCAGCAAAAGAAATGGCTTAGTTGACAATTTTAGATGAGTAGAAATGGGGAGGTATGGCCTTGTACCTTCTTGTCTCCCAATTACTATTCACTAACTATTCACTTACTATTCACTTACTATTCCACTAACTATTCTAATTAGCTTCTAATTCCCTGGTTACATCTCCTAACTACTAGTTAGCTTGGTTTTGCATGGCCAACTTGCATGGAATTAATTTCTCATTCAATTATTTAACATACACGCGATTGTCGTTCCATTCCGATAGTTTAATCGTATAATATTTCGTTTCGTAGTGAATTCTTTTATCGCTTATAATCCTTTAACCAATTTTATTCCTTTCTCTTGATCATAGAAACACCTTGATATAATATTTATTTCACGTAGTATTCCCGGTTCTACGCCATTCCTTACGGATATGAAAACACGTAGTATAATTGTGAATCTTCGAATTCCGACGGCTTTTACATTCACTTATTTTCCTCGATAAACAAGAATATGATCTCGGATTTCCAAAATTCCACTATTCATATTTGTGATGAACTCCATGCGTATTACATAACTAGTTCCAGTTACTATTCACTGGAGTTTTAAAATATTACAAAAATCAGGGTTCTTACAGTCTCCCCCCCTTAAAAGGATTCCGTCCCGGAATCAATCCACAAATAGATGGGGGTACTTTTCTTGCATGTGACTCTAATTCCCAAGTTGACTCCTCGATGTTGTGATGCCTCCATAAGACTCTGACTAGATTGACACTCTTGTTCCGGAGTACTTGCTCTTTTCGGGTAATAATTTCGACTGGCTGCTCAACATAGGACAGATCTGGTTGAAGGTCTACTTGCTCATGCTCCACTATATGTTTGGAATCCGCATTATACTTCCTCAACATTGATACATGAAAAACATTATGAACCTGCTGAAGATTTGGAGGTAAAGCTAACTCGTATGCCACGGGTCCTATCCGTCTTAGAATCTCGAAAGGTCCAATATAACGGGGGCTCAGCTTCCCCTTCTTCCCAAATCTCATCAATCCTTTCCATGGTGACACTTTCAGAAATACCTGGTCACCCACTTCATACTCTCTGTCCTTCCATGCCAGATCGGTGTATTTACGCTGTCGATCCTGGGCTGCTGCTATACGTCCTCTGACTAATTGAACTATGTCCCTTAACCTTTGCACCAAGTCGGGACCTAGTAACTTTCTCTCACCAACTTCATCCCAATACAAGGGCAAACGGCACCTTCGGCCATACAACGCCTCGTATGGGGGCATTCCGATACTTGCATGATAACTGTTATTGTAGGCAAACTCTATCAAAGACAGGTGTTCATCCCAAGAACCCTTAAAATGTATTACACACATTCTCAACATATCCTCCAATGTCTGAAAAGTTTACTCACTTTGTCCATCTGTTTGCGGATGGTAAGCGGTGATCATGTTTAGTTTGGTTCCTAGGCATTCCTGAAAGCTCCTCCAAAATATGGAGTTGAATCGGGGATCTCGGTCAGATACAATAGCTACTGGCACTCTATGTCTTACCACAATTTCCTTAATATATAGCTCCGCTAATCTATCCACGGTGTAGGTTTCCTTGATTGGAAGAAAGTGCGCTGACTTGGTTAGTCGGTCTACAATTACCCATATTGCATCATGGTTAGTCTTAGTTCAGGGTAATCCTACCACAAAATCCATAGCTATGTGCTCCGATTTCCATATCGGAATTTCTAAGGGTTGCAAGAGTCCATTTGGTCGCTGGTGTTCTGCCTTTACTCTCTGACAGGTCATACACTTACTGACCCACTCCGCTACATCCTTCTTCATGTTAGGCCACCAGTAGTACTCTTTCAAATCTTGGTACATTTTGGTGCTTCCTGGGTGGACCGTATATCTAGAGCTGTGTCCTTCACGTAAAATTTCATCCTTTAGTTCTTGGACGTTAGGGACCCATATCCTGTAGGCATGCCTCCTAATTCCCTTCTCGTCTGGGTCACACTTGGCCTCCTCTCCGCTTACCAGTTCCTTGTTCTCCCTCAACACTATTTCTTGGAATCGCCTAATCTTTTCCAGTAGCTCCGGTTGCATAACCATCTCGTACAAGCCTTCGGTCCCTGGGTCAGCGACCTTGACCTCAATCCCTAACTTTTCAAAATCTCTGATCAAATCCTCTGATGTGGTGATCCTTTTCAATCTTTTCTTACGACTAAGGGCATCGACCACCACATTGGCCTTCCCCGGGTGATAAAGAATTTCGTAGTCGTAGTCCTTAATCAATTCTAAACACCTTCTCTGCCTCATATTTAGCTCCTTCTGGGTGAAGATATATTTAAGACTCTTGTGGTCAGTATAAATCTCATACTTTTCTCCGTATAGGTAATGTTTCCACATCTTAAGGGCAAACACTATGGCGGCTAATTCTGTCATGGGTGGGGTACCTCACTTCATATTCCTTTAATTGCCTGGATGTATAGGCAATCACCTTATCGTGCTGCATCAGCACACATCCCAAACCCTTATGGGACGCATCACTATAAATCATAAAGTTCCCTTTATCGTCTGGTAGGGCCAGCACTGGGCCGATACCAACCTTTTCTTCAATTCTTGGAAACTCTCCTCACATTTCTCTGTCCAAACAAACTTTTCTGTTTTCTGAGTAAGTCTAGTCAACGGGCCTGCTATCTTGGTGAAATCCTTTACAAACCTTCGATAATACCCGACCAATCCAATAAAGCTTCTTACCTCGGTGGGCGTGGTTGGTTGTTCCTAATTAGCGATAGCTTCTATCTTTGCGGAGTCTACGAGAATTCCTTCCTTACTAATCACATGACCCAAAAACTGAACTTCTTTCAACCAAAATTCACACTTTGAGAATTTGGCATACAATTTTTCTTTCCGCAAGATTTCCAATACTATCCTGAGGTGTTCTGCATGTTCCTCCTCCGATCTAGAGTAAATTAGAATATCATCGATGAAGACTATCACGCATTCGTCCAGATACTTCTTAAAGACTCTGTTCATCAGATCCATGAAAGCCGCGGGCGCGTTAGTCAAACCAAATGACATAACTAGGAACTCATAATGTCCGTACCTAGTGCGAAATGCAGTCTTAGGTATATCCTCCGGTTTGATCTTAAGTTGATGATAACCTGTCCTAAGGTCAATCTTGGAAAAATACGTTGCATCCTTTAGTTGGTCAAAGAGGTCATCTATTCTTGGCAATGGGTACTTGTTTTTAATGGCCAGCTTGTTCAGCTCTCGATAACGGATGCACAATCTCATGCTGCCGTCCTTCTTCTTCACAAATAACACGGGTGCACCCCACAGGGATACGCTCGGTCTAATCATTCCTTTATCCAATAGATCTTGCAGTTGATCAGCCAACTCTTTCATTTCGATGGGGGCCAAACGATACGGGGCCTTTGATACTGGTGTCGTGCCGGGAGCTAAATCAATGGCAAATTCTATCTCCCGATCCGGAGGTAGTCCGGGAAGATCCTTGGGAAATACATCCTCAAACTCATTAACTATAGGTATGGTGTGGATCTCAGGGGTTTCTCGTTTGGTATCCACCACGTGAGCCAAGTAGGCCTCACATCCTTGCCTTAAAAGTCTCTTGGTCTGCACCATACTTAGAAATTTCTTGGTTTGCCGTTGCCCCTTAATTATTATACTCTTTCCACTAGGTGTTTTCAATTTTACTTTCTTCCCCTCGCAATCAATCTGGGCATGGTTTCTAGATAGCCAATCCATTCCTAATATCACATCAAACTCCCCTAATCGAAAGGGAATTAAATCTACTAGGTACCTCACTCCACCTAATTCTAAGTTGCAGTTAGCATAAACTTGATTAACAAGAATAATCTCTTGATTAGCTATTTCCACTTGCAAAGATTCTTTCAAAGGTTCTACTTTTAAGTTCAATTTTTCAGCAAATTCCTTAGATACGAAAGACTTAGTAGCTCCAGAATCAAATAGCACATTGGCGGGATTGGAGTTTAGGAGGAGCGTACCTGTTATAACATTAGTGTTCCTCATGGCATCTTTCACAGTCATATTAAAGGTCCTGGCAGTCGGCACTCTGTTAGATGCAGCTACACTACCCCTCGAGCTAGCTGGGGCTGCCGCAGAATAGTCCTTCTTCATGTGTCCTGTCTTTCCGCACTGAAAACACTTAGCCGCTTCCTGGTTACAAGTTGTGGCAGAGTGCCCCACCTTACCACATTTAAAGCATGTCACCGGTTTCTGCATACATTGCCCAGAATGCCTCTTACCACAGCTCTTGCATTCTGGAAGAGGAGGTCGTGGTTGGCTATGATAAGACATTCCCGTCTGGTTCCCGCTCCGGGCCACACTCACGCTCCCTGATCCCCCGAATTTTGTACTGCGGTTGGGTTGGGAGGCCGTCCCCCTGACAAACTTACTAGGGAAGCTCTCCCCTCCCACACTCCTGCTTCGACCATTAAACTTTCATTTCTTAGTTTATTTCATTTTCTGGCTCATTTCACTCACTGTTTCAGCTATTGTGGCCTTCTGCACTAGGGTGGCATAGTCAGTTATCTCCAGAATTGCCAGCTTGTTCTGAATCCACTGCTTCAATCCCTGTTGAAATCTCTCAGCCTTTTTCTCTTCGGTGCCCACCAGCTGTGGCACAAACCTCGACAATTCTGTGAACTTAGCTTCATATTCCGCTACGCTCATATTCTCTTGTTTTAGCTCTAGGAACTTTCGCTGCATCTGAATCTCCATAAACTTCGGGACATACTTCTTTTAGAACAACTCAGTGAATCTTTCCCAAGTAACAATCCCCTGGGGCTCCATATTTTATTTGGCTTCCCACCAATAGTTAGCCTCACCCTTTAAGAGATAAGTGGAAAAATTAGTCTTGTGGGCTTCCTCAGTGCCAATTCGCTCAAAGGTCTTTTCTACCTCTTTCAGCCAAGCCTTGGCCTGAACTGGGTCAGCAACACCGTGAAACTCTGGGGGCTTGACCGACTTGAAAGATTTAAATGCATTAGCCATGGCCTGCTGGGGTTGCCAGGGTGGTCGTTGCTGTTGCAGGTTCTGCCTCAGAAGTTCTACAAACTGCTCCATAGGGTTCACTAGCATTTCCATCCCCTGAGTATCTTCAGCCTCTGACTCTTCATAGTCCTCATCATCATACTCATTTCGTTCTTCGTTAATTCTTAATGGTGGGGTCTGTGCTCGATGCCCTTGTTCATTATTACTACCCTGGCCGCCAGATGCAGCCGGACGAGTTCTTGTTACTATTCTCCTTGGTGGTATTTTCCTGTTACATAAACTTATTTAGGTTGTTTTCATTTTCCAATCCTCATGCTTCCTGATTTGTTATGACAGTATGTAATTATGCAGGTATGAAAGAAGATTAAACCATAATCTAGAAATCGTAACTAATCAACACGATAATTATACATAATTTGGCCATAAGCCAGGTCTGGGTACAACATACTGAATAAAAAAAGTACAATCTGCCTTAATACAATAATCCTTAGCTGGTGGCACTATCAAAGATAACAACCCAAAACAACTATCACAAAATAACTAAGTACCACCGCTGAGGAACAACGACCAACTACTAACAGTGTCTACTAGCCACGAGCAACATCAAGAATCCACCTCATAGCGTGGACCACGACCCTGATAACCTCGCATCTACTCACCAAGTCACGCTGTGGGGATAAGCAGTGAATCCTACCGAAGGTCCTCTGCTCTATGCGGTGAATGGTCCTGCGCATGCGTCGGGCGCTGGGGTATCCTCACCTGCCTCGGGCCTCTATCCTCATGTACCGCTCGATGGAAAGCTGGTCCCTCAGCTCGGCAATACGGGCCTCGGCCGCTGTCAGATCAGTAGCATAGCGACCTACCACCCAGTCGTGAACTGCTAGGGATATGACTGGTAGGGGTGGTGGAAGTGGGGAATCTGCAGGAGTCACTGCCACACCGTCAAGTATAGGGTCCATGGCGTCGTCGGTCTCAGTCCGTGCGGGACTAACTGGTATAGGGGATGGGGTGGGTGTCCTCACTGGGGTGGCTGCCCCTAGCTCCGCCTCTAACTCCTCAGTCAGTGCAGTGACTCTGGCCTGCAGAGCTATCATCCTATCCATCAAATCTGCTACTCCCGTCTCGTTCTCGAGCTCAGCGACTCGAGCCTGGGCTGCTGAGATCCGATCTAACAAACGCTCTATCGACCTCTGATGCACATCCACCCACATCATCTCTGGAGATGGAACCTCCGTGCTTCCGTATGGAATATCCTCAGGAGGGGCTATCTCAGTGTCTGGCTCAGTGGGATCCTCCTCCGGGTCCTCCTCAGGGTCAGTCTCCGGGTACTCGAATACTTCTAAGCCCACAGTGGGGGCAGGGTCAGGGTCAGCTACCTCGATCTCAGCTAAAAGGGCCTCATAATGCTCTCTCTCGTTCGCCTCTACAGCCTCAGGGTCTAACACATCAGGTACCTACAAGTCATTTAACACATGCATTACTATCCTTGGATACTTAAATCACCTCTAAGGGTTCTTAATGTCAGTGCTACCCTCGTAGCCCAACTATGAACTCTATGTGAGTTCTAGTTCATTGATTCAGTTGATTCACCTAATGTTTCTGAGACTTATAACCTAGGGCTCTGATACCATTTCTGTAACACCCCCAAATTCAAGGTCGGGAATTCGGATTGTTACGATCACTTAATATTGTCTAATAAATAATTAATCCTCTTGTCACATCATTACTCGACCTTTTTAACCAAACTTACACACACACACAGGTTATATGCTCAGAAACTTTACTAAATTAACGTTAAAGTATTTAAGTTATTACAGACCAAAGGAAATTATCTCAAAAGGGTGAACGCCGAGAACAACTTTACATGAGACTGGCTCAGGTCACAATTAGTCTTGGTTCAAGTACTCAAAAGGAAACTATCTCTACTCGTCTACCTGAGGTGGCTGGCGGACGAACAGTCTACGATACTCACGTGCGTCCCCTACCCGCTTGCGGGCAGTCGTCCTGGTTCGGGCCATGCTGGTAATCTGTTGTGATATGATATTTATAAAAGCAAGAGTGAGCACTAACGCTCAGTAAGATATAGATATCCATTATTTAAATATGATCATTTAGGGAATAATAACCATTAAGCATTATATATCCAAGGTTTCTAAAAGTTTATATGCTTGTCACTTTTATGAAAAACTCAACTTTAAATGTATCAGTTTAATCAGCTTATACTCATGCTCATTTTATCTCAAAATCTCTATATGATGCTTGAACCAAGATTCTCGAATGGATGTGATATATATTCATCAACAACCTTATTTCAAACTCAGCCTTATCGGCAATCTGCTGTAGGTTTCATAACAATTTATCCAAAGTGGAGGAAAGGGACTATACTGGAATAAACCACGTACCGGTGATCAGCCGAATACGAAATTTTCTCTACTAGTAGAAGGAATACGAACCTAGCCGCCTTTGGGCTTATCAAGACATTACACGATGGTTGCCCATTTTCGTGCAAGTCCGAAAGTCAATGGTCATAGAGACCATATAACTGTATACTGCGCCACTCCGCGCTTGGTCACTACCCGATACCTCTCCGTGCCGGGTAGGCCACATTCCAGTCCCAAAACAATTATATCATTTACATAAAATCCTTTATCGAAGGAATAGATCGTTCTGAGTTAACCTTTAAATAAGATAATTTATTCATCACTTTTAATACAATTGATCCTTGGGAGTTGTCGGAGTTTTGAATTTAAAAATCATTTTCAAACCCTTAACTGTAGTAGAGTTTTACATATATTGTTCACTTGTTTTTCATTGAGCGAGGAAGAAAAACCCTTATGCTTCTAGACTAAGTTCCCTAAGGTTTTGATAAGTTTCAGATGATTGTTCTCTTCCGAGAATTTTGAATAATTTAGAAAGTATCCTTGAGAACTATGTCTATTTTTAAATGATTTTTAGAAGTACGGAATATTAATTATTTACGATCTCATAATATTTTTAAGAAGGGTTCAATGAATTGATAAAACCTTAAGTACGAAATTTTTCTCAATAAGGTTCAATGAATTGATAAAAATCTTAATCAAATACTTAAGACATGATTGACATCTTATAATTATCCTTCGAATGGTTACATGTGTTTTAGATAGAGTGAATTGATTTAAAAAAATTTCAATATCTCTTTAAGTATTTTCCGTATATTTTAGTAACTCTTTAGGTATTACTTATAAATAAATAATCAAGTAGGATATCCCTTGAGTGAATATTCGATTATCTCTTTTAGTTATAAATCAAATCTCAATCGTTCGTTTAATATGTATGTTACGCGAAAGTACTTTGTTTATTGAAATCGAAATCTTCCGCGTCCGGCTCGTTTCGGGATTAAATCGATTTAAAAATATCTCCAACTCCCACTAACTTGTATTATATTAAAATTACGTTTCAATTTCTCATACTCGTATTAAACGAAGTTTGTTTTTCGTAAACAATCGCATAATTGGAATGTATTAATATCACAGACAAACATATATTTTCAAACTGTAAATCATGGCATCAATATCACAACAGTATATATAGCATGGATAATTTGTGTTAGGGTTTCGTAAACTTTCCTCGAGTGCTAGGAGTGGTATGGTCTCGGGGCTTTTGTTGTCGATCTAAAATCAATAACCAACGATCTTAGTTAGTACGCGATTATCGATTCGCTTCACTAAAATATTTTTATAAAATCGAAAAATTAATATTTCCTTAAAATTATTTTTGGAAAGTCTTCCTTGCTGCATTATTTAATTTTCATGATTTTTCCAAGATTCCGAAATTATTTTTAGCCTTTCAAAATCATCATGCAAGTGGCCTATGTGCAGTTGGCTTTTCGTATGAACGCTCTACACTAAAACGTTCATAACTTCTAAACCGTAAATTCCCTCGCGACGATCCACACATGTACAGAAACTACAAATCAAGATCTACACAGTCATTGCCATTGACTCACAATTTTCAAACATTTACATGGCCGAATATACTGCAGAAGGTAGACCAAGTGTAATAGGCTCCACATTCCATTTCTACTACTTGTTCTTGACACAATCACTACTTATGACCAACACAACACTTCTTACTTCTCAAGATCCACCCACATACACCTTATATACTTTATCTAGTATCAAATACAACCATCACAACTAAAAAACTCAAGTACTTAGCAAGAATATGAGCAAAACAACCTTACACATCCATAAACTTTTGGATCTTGACACTACATTACAAATAACTCTTAAACTCACCCTTAAAACTTTAAAGAGTTGGAAGTTATACCTTCTTGAGCACTAGGAGGGTTAGTACTAAGATGATTAGGGCTTGGTTTGTTTGAAAAACACTTAGAAGGGCTAGATCCTTAATAAAAACAAAACCAAGAAACCAAGTTAGTCAAAACAGTCCATAAAGTTCTTGATCTTCAAGAATTTGTTTCTCACAAACCATTAAGAATGTGGCCATGAAATCATAGACATACCTTTACTAGGATGTAAAGAAGCTTTGTGAATTTTGTAGAATTTTTAATAGAGGGAAGGATGGAGAAGTGAAGTGAGGAAGAGGGTTCTCCCTCCTTTTCTGCATAAACAGGCCGAGAGCAAAAAGGGGGAATGGGGGGGGGTTTGGTTTGATTTTTGTTGAAGTGTGATAGTGTATAAGATGGTTTGATAGTGTGTATATATGGGCATAATATTCAGTAAAAGAAATGGCTTATTTGACAATTTTAGATGAGTAGAAATGGGGAGGTATGGCCTTGTACCTTCTTGTCTCCCAATTACTATTCACTAACTATTCACTTACTATTCCACTAACTATTCTAGTTAGCTTATAATTCCCTAGTTACATCTCCTAACAACTAGTTAGCTTGGTTTTGCATGGCCAACTTGCATGGAATTAATTTCTCATTCGATTATTTAACGTACACGCGATTGTCGTTCCATTCCGATAGTTTAATCGTATAATATTTCGTTTCGCAGTGAATTCTTTTATCGCTTATAATCCTTTAACCAATTTTATTCCTTTCTCTTGATCATATAAACAACTTGATATAATATTTATTTCACGTAGTATTCCCGGTTCTACGCCATTCCTTACGGATATGAAAACACGTAGTATTATCGTGAATCTTCGAATTCCGACGGCTTCCACATTAACTTATTTTCCTCGATAAACAAGAATATGATCTCGGATTTCCAAATTCCACTATTCATATTTGTGATGAACTCCATGTGTATTACATAACTAGTTCCAGTTACTATTAACTGAAGTTTTAAAATATTACAAAAATCAGGGTTCTTACATGTAGTATCTTGATAATTGTGGTAGTTGTCACTAGAGATCATGATGTAGTAAGTTAGATTGATGGAATAAAGATCAAATTGATGTTTGCATGTAATGTTTTTGGGGAAATTCGGATAGTATAATTCGAGTTTATAAGAAATTAAGATGATTTATGTACTCAAGTTGTTGCTCATATGTTTCCATGAGTTATAATGTTGAATTGAGGTTAAAATTGAATAAATAGCGGTTGCATGTTCAGGAATGGTGTTGAATTTGGTAAAATTAAGATTTAAAAGAATCGTTTGATTCTTGCTTGTGTTTTGTGATTAAGCCAAATGGATCATAGTTGTAAAAGGGTTTATCTCTAATAAAAGTGGTCGATTTCATCCTTGGGATTCACTAAGTGAATGCATGTAAGATTACTAAGAATTATTTGGTTTATTTGGTGGTTTTGGTTCGAATTAAATGGAATAAAAGGAAGGATTGAGTCGCCTTGATTTGAGATTGTATAATTGTTATTATAACCCGAGTATAGAGTTTGGATACAAGGATTATATGCTATGTGTCGTAATTACGTTGTAATATGTGATTCAATGACCATTTGGTTAAAGTATACGAGTATATGGTATAATCGTGCTTTGTGAATATGATTGAGTATATATATGTACTCTTAGGGTATTGTGATAAAGGGAAATTGTTAAGCGTTCCGGGAACGTCGAATGGGAATCTAATTAGGGTTTTGATTTTTGGATTGTAGATTCGGAGCGTGAGGGCATTCAGGCTAGGAAAGGGAAAGGTGTACTAGGTGGTACTTGGTAGTAATTCAACCCTTGTAAAATAGGAAAGCGAATTCAGGAAAGTAACTTTGCCTACTTGTAAAGGTTGTGTATTAAAAAGGATATTAATGATGCCATGATGCCATGATAGAGTAATGATCTTTTATAACACTTGTGATAACCTGTTATTGATTCTTGAGAAACCCCGTTATTGTAACTTGTGAACCTGTTATTGATTCTTGTATTGACTTGATACGATTATTGTTTAAACCTTTATAGTAACCTTTTTATTCATATCTAAATCACCTGTTGATACCTTGAATTCTTGTAAACCTTATAAAAACCTTTATGAACTCCCTTGCATAATGATCCTTCATTCCTTTGTTTACCTTATTCCATAATGGTCCTTGGAATTGTTTTGATTCCCTAACTTGTATACCTTGTTATCATTTGATCAAGATCCTTAGCATTGAACTTTGCTTACCTTTGATTAATTCACTTTCTTTGAATTCTTGAAATTGAACTTAAGAATGAGTTTCGACTTGAAAGAGTCTGAATGATTTCATATTCTTGGTAATGTTAAAATGAACTTAGTAAAACCTTTCTTTTCCAACACAAGGTTTTCCAAATGAAATCCTGATGGATTGGATTGAGACGTAAGAGATTAGTGGGACTAGTCCAGTCATATAAGAGACTAGCGGGGCTAGTCCAATTTAAGGCTGAAATTATGCCATAGGTACCTTAACGAACAGATGGAGGTCGGTACAGGATGATCACCCATATTATTATTATGAATTGAAAGTTAAAGTAGTCCAATTAAGGGTTCCCTATCACTTTATAAAAAGATATTGAATACATTGCCTTAGCAATTTCTTCTTTGAAAATGAAATGATTTGAAATGATTTGAGAAGAATTGATTGTGTTATTGTTTAGCATACAGCTTTGAGAACCCTGATTCTTATTCTGATATTGTTATCAATCATATAATTGCTTTCCAGAGTTGAAAAGATTCTTGCTTTCCATTTGAAAGATCCTTGAGATCCTGTTAATGATTTGTGATGAATGTCGGCTTTTTCCTTATCTTAAACCTTGATTCTTGAAAGCCCAACTATCTCTTCATAAACCTTCCCTAGCCCAAAGATATAAATCTACCACCTAGAGTTTTAAAAGAGAATGCCTTAAAAGTCTTGTGAATAGATATTGATTATTGCATCATAGAACTGTCATTTAGTTACTTGCTGAGTTTTATACCCATATATTATGTTTTGTTCTAACCATGGCAGTTAAGCAAGAGGATGGCTAGACTTAGGCGCACTGCTCGTAAGAGCGTACCTGGTGGCCCCTACAGTGTTGTAGGCTTCCAGATGCCAGAGCAGGTAGTACAGGTTGTGTGTGAGCAAGCGCTTAGTTGGAAAATTGTAAAGATACAATGGGTTATCTGTCGGTTCTAAGTCAGAATCGATGATGTAAATTAAATATTATTTTGGGTTATAATATATATTATCTGGTTGGTAGGTGTAATCTTGTCTCAAACTTAATCATGTTTGACCCTGTTACTTGTTAATCGGGGTTTATGTTTATTTATCGTTAGTTTAATGGTGTGTGGGTCCTCATTTTCTAACCTCGAGATTGAGTGCGTCACAAGTTGGTATCAGAGCTACAGGATCTAGTCCCTAAGACAAGTTAGGATAAAAGGGTATTTTGGGTTATATATCTATATCGTGAGAGTGTTCGACTCATATAGACTTGAGTTAGACTATTAGGTATAGTCTAAAGAAAGTGAATAGGCTAAAATGGCAACTAGAGTTAGGGTGTGAGTTAGTTGGAAGTTTTATTTAACCCTAACGCTGTTTCTTGGTTGCTGTTTTATGTTTTCTGTTCGGACCCTAGTAGTGGTAGTGATTCTGATTTAGAGATTAGTTTGACCGGTACCCCAGTGGACCCCATTCCACCCTCTTCATAGGTGCCTGTGTATATTAGTTTAGATCCAGAGGAGGATCCATCTGAGAGTAGTGAGATTCTTATGCAGATATCACCCTTAAGGCTAGAGTCAGAGACCCCAGCCCCTGAGCCAGAGCCTGAGATGCCTAAGATTGTGCCTGTTAGTGTTGGTGGCAAGTTAGACCGGGATCGAGATTTTGTTTACTCCCGCATTCTTGAGTTGGGAGCTTTGGTGGATAGGCTAGTTCAAGACTCTAGGCAGAGGACTTCAGTTGTTGAAGAGGAGTGGAGAGCTAGGATTCAGTTGGCAGAGCAGGTTGCCCGGAGGAGATTGGATGAGGGGCCATCCACTAGTGATGCTGATGCTGAGGCCCGGAGGCTGCATAAGATCATTCGCTGGATGTTGGTTGTGTTGAGAGAGATTCTGGATGGTTAGTGTTGATCAGGCGGGACAGTTGGTGGAGCCCGTAGTTGTTGTTGTTCCCTTTTAGCGCCAGTAGGCTTGGGATACTTGGTCAGATGCCGGGATCCCTTATTTATTTGTTATGATATATTGTATTTCAGGACTTTGTATCGTAGTGGTTGTTAGAACTTAGGGGTAGATAGGGTCTATTTTCCAGTTTTTCTTCTGTTTAACCCTGCTTTATTATTATACCTTAATGAAATCAGACTTTTTATCTATGTACCTTTGGCTTGTTGAATCAATCATATATCTCATTTCCTATTGTGGACCCTGAAATCTTCATAACTGTTTTGCTTACCATGTTTCTATACAACCGTGTTTAAAATTTCGTAAAATCGTTCCCTGTGCTATGAGAAAACACAACTGATAAGAGAAATTATGTAGTAATAGGATTGCATGAGCAAAATTGGGTAAAGCTTAAAACCCGCAAAAGTGATTTTGTAGTAAATATTGTTGTTATATATCAATGCCATGCTATCGTATTGCTAAATAATTGCTCAATCAGGTTTGTAAGAAATGGCCAACTCACCAGATCACCCAGAAGAAGAAATTCAAACCCAAGACCCAGAACTGAACCAAGACACCACTATGATAAACCGACTTGCTCAGCTTTTGCAACAACCCATAGCCCCTAAAGTTGGAAACTTCAAACACTTTCAATCTGTTCATCCCCTAGAGTTCTTAGGGTTTCCCGACCCGATAAAAGCTCAGTCGTGGTTAAGAGAAAGGGAGAAAGCATTTGAGTTAGCAGAAGTTAAGGATGAAAAGAAAGCTCAGTATGCAAGTTATTATCTTAAGGATGAGGCAAGTACTTGCCAAGTTATATGCAAGATCAGCTGAAGATGAAGTTTTTGGATCTTAGACAAGAGGATATGTCGGTGGCAGAATATGAAGTTAAATTTTCGGAGTTATCTAGATTTGTACCTGAGTATGTGAATACGGAGGCGAAGAAGGCCAAAAGGTTCCAACAGGGACTTAAGCCATGGATTCGGAGTCAAGTGGCACTGTTGGAGATCAAGAATGATGCCGCCTTGGTGCAGAAGCCAATGATAGTGGAAGGAGAGCGTGAAGCTGCAAAAAGAGAAAATGAAGGTAGGAAAAGGAAGTTTGAGAGCTCGGAGCAAGAGAAAGGAAGTTCGAAGTTTAGAGGGAAGTTTGGCAAGAATGGGGGAGGTCAGAATCAAAAGTTTCAAAAGCTTAAACCCGGGAATGGAGCTCAGAAGAATCGTTTCCAGAAGGCCGGACAACCGAGAAAGGATAGTAGACCTCAGATCCAAGAGTGTAAATTTTGTGGGAAGAAACACCTGGGAAGATGTAACAAGCTGGATGTGACCTGTTTTAGCTGTAATCACAAAGGACATTATTCGTCAGAGTGCCCAAATGGAGCAAGGAAGCCTGAATTAACTTGTTTTAAGTGTGGAAAAGTGGGCCATACGGCTAGAAACTGCAAGGAGCCTGTTCAAAAGGCAAATGTTCTTAGGATTGCTGGACCACCGCGTCTCCCAGCACCAACAGCTCAACCCAGAGCTAGAACCTTTAACATGAAAATGAAAGATGTCGTGCAAGATGTGGATGTGGTGGCAGGTATGCTCGTTATAAACTCAGTAGAAGTAAAAGTATTAATGGATTCTGGAGCAACTAGATCCTTTATTTATGAAAGTATTCTTGATATACTAAATGTGATGTGTACCCTCTTGAACCCAATTTGATTATAGAAGTAGCAAATCAAGAGAAAGTCATTATTAATAGGGTTTGTCCCGATTGCGATGTGGTTATAGAAGATCGACACTTTTATGCTAACTTATTCCTTTTAAGTTGGGGAGAATTTGACGTTATACTAGGAATGGATTGGTTTTCGAACCATGAGGCACAAATAGAGTGTAAAAGCAAGAAGGTAAAGTTAAAGACTAAGGATGGTATCGAAGTAATATTCAAGGGAAAAAAAATAAGAGAAGAAGTTTCTAATGGCTATTTAGACGAGGAGATCGTTACGTCAAGGATGCGAAGCTTATTTGGCTCATGTCAAAGATGTAGAGAAAGAATCTGTAAGGGTTGAGGATATTCCAGTGGTAAGAGATTTTCCCGATGTGTTTCCAAATGAATT
Organism: Apium graveolens; assembly: GCF_009905375.1. Taxonomy (NCBI): domain Eukaryota; kingdom Viridiplantae; phylum Streptophyta; class Magnoliopsida; order Apiales; family Apiaceae; genus Apium; species Apium graveolens. The sequence goes on along the minus strand of NC_133652.1, from coordinate 132,712,471 downwards.
ACCTGGGCTACCTCCAGATCGAGAGATCGAGTTTACGATTGATTTGGCTCCTGGAACGGAACCAGTATCGAAAACTTCCTATCGTATGACGCCAGTTGAGATGAAGGAGTTAGCAATGCAATTGCATGAATTGTTGGATAAAAGAGTAATACGCCCAAGTGTATCCCCATGGGGTGCCCCCGTGTTATTTGTGAAAAAGAAAGATTGAAGTATGAGGTTGTGCTTTGATTATCGTGAGTTGAATAAGTTGACGATTAAGAATAAGTACCCTCTACCGTGAATCGATGACTTGTTCGATCAGTTAAGGAAGCTACTTATTTTTCCAAGATTGATTTGAGATCTGGGTATCATCAGCTAAAGATTAAAGCGGAAGATATACCCAAGACATCATTTCGAATGAGATATGGACATTATGAGTGTTTGGTAATGGTGTTTGGTTTGATGAACACGCCAGCCACATTTATGGATCTTATGAACAGAGTGTTCAAGCAGTATTTAGATAAGTTCGTTATAGTGTTTATCGATGATATTTTATATACTCCAAGACGGAGAAAGACCATATAAAGCATTTGAGGATTTCTTTAGAAATCTTGAGAAAAGAAAAGTTATATGCCAAGTTTTCCAAGTGTGAGTTTTGGTTGAAGGATGTACAGTTTCTTGGACATGTAGTAAATAGTGAAGGAATTAAAGTAGATCCAGCTAAGATAGAAGCTGTAATGAATTGGGAAATACCCAAGACTCCTACGGAAGTTAGAAGTTTTCTAGGATTAGCAGGATAATATAGAAGTTTTGTGCAAGATTTCTCTAAGATTACTGTTCTATTGACTAAGTTGACCAGGAAGAACGACAAGTTTGTATGAACAGTTAATTGTAAAGAAAATTTTCAAGAGTTGAAGAAGAGGTTGGTAACCACCCCAGTTTTGGTGTTACTAGATGAAAAAGGAGAGTTTGTGATCTTTAGCGATGCTTCGTATAAAGGGATAATATGTGTGTTAATACAATACGGGAAAGTAATAGCATATGTGTCAAGGAAACTAAAGCCGCATGAACAAAAATATCCCACACACGATTTGGAATTAGCAACGATTGTGTTTGCTCTTAAAATTTGAAGGCATTACTTATATGGAGAAAAATATGAGATCTATACGGATCATAAGAGTTTAAAATATATTTTTATGCAGAAGGAGTTGAATATGAGCCGGAGAAGGTAGTTGGAATTGATCAAAGATTACGATTGTATGATAAGTTATCACCCCGGAAAGGCGAATGTGGTAGCAGATGCTTTAAGCCGCAAAGAAAAATTGAATGTGTTTACTTCATCAGAGGAATTGTTCAAGGATTTTGAAAAGTTGGAAATAGAAGTGCAGATTCCAGAGCTAGAAAGAGGAGCCTTGTGTGCAATGTCATTTCAACCAGAAATTTTGGAAAGAATTCGTTGTGGTCAAGATCAAGAAATGAACCACGAGAAAGATAAGTTGATATGAGAGGAAGTTAAAGCTCAAAAGGATGCAAAAGGCATATATCGCGTTAACTCGCGCATTTGGATACCTAACATTGTGAAGTTTAAGCATGAGATTTTGCACGAAGTGCATAACTCTAGATTTTCAATTCACCCTGGAAGTACAAAGATGTACAAGGACTTAAAAGAGAGTTATTGGTGGCCAAACATGAAAAAGGAAATTGCGGAATGGATAAGTAAATATTATACGTGCCAAAGAGTAAAAGTGGAACATCAACGACCAAGTGGATTGCTTCAACCAATGGACATACCCGAATGGAAATGGGAACATATCGCGATGGATTTCGTGGTAGGTTTGCCAAAGACCAAGTCTAATCATGATGCGATTTGGGTGATAGTTGACCGATTGACGAAGTCAGCGCATTTCTTGCCCATCAACAAAAGATTTTCATTGGAAAAGTTGGTCAAATTATATTTGGATGAGATTGTGATGTGTCACAGAGTTCCAGTATCTATCATGTCTGATAGAGATCCGAGATTTAACTCAAGATTTTGGTGATAATTTTATGATCATTTGGGAACTAAATTGAAAATGAGCAAGGCGTATCATCCGCAGACCAACGGACAAAGTGAAAGGACAATTCAAACAACCGAGGATATGTTACGAACCTGGGCAATAGATTTCAAAGGAAATTGGGATGATCATTTGCCATTGATTGAGTTTTCCTACAACAACAGTTATCACACGAGTATTGGCATGCCGCCATATAAAGCGTTGTATGGACGAAAATGCAAATCCCCTACATATTGGGACGAGGTAGGTGAGCGTAAACTAATTAGCCCGGAACTAGTTCAACAAACAAAAGAGAAAGTGGAAGTGATTCGTAAATGCCTAATTTCTGCTCAAGATCGACAAAAGAAGTACGCGGATCGAGATCAGAAAGATTTGCAATTCGAAAACGGAGACAAAGTGTTGTTAAAGATATCTCTGTGGAAAGGTTTATCCCGATTTGGGAAAAAGGAAAGTTGAGTCCTCAGTATATTGAACCATTCAAAGTATTACGAAAGTTGGAAAAGTGTCTTACGAATTAGCGTTACCTCCGCAGATGCAACATCTTCATAACGTGTTTCACGTTTCTCATCTAAAGAAATATAATGCTGATGCAAGCCATGTGATTTAATTAGAACCAATGGAAATACAACAAGATTTATCTTATGTGGAACAACCAGTTCGAATCTTAGATCGAAAAGAGAGAACGCTCAGAAATAAAGTTATACCTCTAGTTAAAGTGTTGTAGGGAAATCCTTTAGCATAAGAGTCAACTTGGAAATTAGAAAGTGAAATGCAAGAAAAGTATCCCCATCTATTTGCTTAGACTAGATTCTGGGGACGTAATCCTTTTAAGGGGGGTAGATTATGACGACTGGAATTTCGCGACATGATTAGGTGAATAAAGTATAATTCTGTGGTGTAATTATAAATTATGTGATTTAATAAAGGGTTAAATGATTTTGTTGGTTAATTGTCTTTGTTGTATATTAATAACTGGGAATATAAAATGACACGTTCCAGTTTGATGAGTCAGCTTAGGGGATAAGCTGTGTTGACGGGCCATCAGGTAGAACGGGACCCGTTTTAAAAGAGATCAAAAGTATTTAAATGTGAACTATGTGTTGTTATATAAAATGGAAAGGTTTAAAAGAATATTATATTCTAGTGTCGTGTTAGTTGGTATGAAGTATTGATTGTGAAGCGTAATTGAAACGCTCAGCGTCGGGCTTTCAGACAGGACGCGGACCGTTATGCGAAAAGGGGAATAATAATAATAAAAAGGGAAATTTTGTGATCGAATATGAGTCGCGATATGTGAATACGTGCTATTGCTTGAAAATACGCTTGATTATGTGCTCTGTTTATTTTTAAATGAGTTTAAAGGATTTTTTTGATTTAAAATAAGGTATATTGAACCTTTAAATATTTTTATAAAATTATCCAAGTATGTTCAAGGTGTGAAGTTGTTTTTTATCTTCAAAATAGTCCTAGAGACTTTATAAAAATGGTAGATGGATTTATTTCATGATCGGTGTATTTTAAAATGATTTTATTAAGTTATAATTTTATTTTAAATGTCATCTTGTAAAATCCGTAATAAATCAACCATTCGCTCAAAAATTATTCTGAAAATATGGATGAAATGCAAATTTCAAGATCGACGTTCTAAAATTTTGATTCTTTTCATTCCCATCTTTTATGAGAGAGCTATTCATTATTTAGAATTCGTTTTTAGATTGAGAATAAAAGAAAAGAGAAAAAGGAAAATCAATGTATGGTGCAATGATCATATTACCCTTGCCAATTCAATATATATATACTCTCTCCCCTCCCCTTTCTTTTTCTTTCACCCAGCTCTACTCTCTCTCTTCTCTCACTTTCTCTCATCTCTCTCTTTTCTCCCTCACTCTCGAGAAGTCTCTCTCTCTCTCTCTCTCTCTCTCTCTCTCTCTCTCCCTCTCTCTCTCTCTCCCCCCTCTCTCTCTCTCTCTTTCTCTTTTCTTCTCGGTACAACTCTCTTTCTTTTCTCCATTGATCTCTATAAATTCCTCCATGAAACTTCATTTCTAATTCATATATAAGCTCTAAATCATGTGCATGTGTGTTTACGTGCTTGCATGCGAGTGTGTGTGTGTGTGTTTAGATTCGGTGATGAACCGAAGGTCGAATTCTTGGCTTCTTTTGAATGATCGACTTGAATTTTTTATTTCGGTGATGATTGTGTATTGCATGTGTTAGTTGCTGTATTTTTTAGGTGAAAATCGGAGGTTCAACGTTGGAAACCCCCGAATGGGGGCACCACCGTGAAACCACCGCCACCGGTGATGAAGTCCGGTGAACCGGTGGTGAGTAATGATATACAAACTGAACTCTAGATTCTTAAAACTTGATTTTCAAAAGTTCCATGTGATGATTCTTTTAAAATCCGAATGGTTCTTGATTTTTTTTAAAAAGATTAAGTTAAATTTTTGTTGATAATAATGGTTTGTTGTTGATTGTAGAAATTAGATTGAGAAGTGGTTTAAAGATTTAAAATAATGCATGCATGTAGTATCTTGATAATTATGGTAGTTGTCACTAGAGATCATGATGTAGTAAGTTAGATTGATGGAATAAAGATTAAACTGATGTTTGCATGTGATGTTTTTGGGGAAATTCGGATAGTATAATTCGAGTTTATAAGAAACTAAAGTGATTTATGTGCTCAAGGTGTTGCTCATATGTTTCCATGAGTTATAATGTTGAATTGAGGTTAAAATTGAATAAATAGTGGTTGCATGTTAAGGAATGGTGTTAAATTTGGTAAAATTAAGATTTAAAAGAATTCTTTTGATTCTTGCTTGTGTTTTATGATAAAGCCGAATGGATCATAGTTGTAAAAGGGTTTATCTCTAATAAAAGTGGTCGATTTGATCCTAGGGATTCACTAAGTGAATGCATGTAAGATTACTAAGAATTATTTGATTTATTTGGTGGTTTTGGTTCAAATTTCATGGAATAAAAGGAAGGATTGAGTCGTCTTGATATGAGATTGTATAATTGTTATTATAACCCGAGTATAGAGTTTGGATACAAGGATTATATGCTATGTGCCGTAATTACGTCGTAATATGTGATTCGATGACCATTTGGTTAAAGTATACGAGTATATGGTATAATCGTGCTTTGTGAATATGATTGAGTATATATTTGTACTCTTAGGGTATTGCGATAAAGGGAAATTGTTAAGCGTTCTGGGAACATCGAATGGGAATCTAATTAGGGTTTTGATTTTTGGATTGTAGATTCGGAGCGTGAGGGCATTCAGGCTAGGAAAGGGAAAGGTGTACTAGGTGGCAGTAGTTCAATCCTTTTGAAACAGGAAAGCGAATTCAGGCAAGTAACTCTGCCTAATTGTAAAAGTTGTGTATTAAAAAGGATATTGATGATGCCATGATGCCATGATAGAGTAATGATCTTTTATAACACTTGTGATAACCTGTTATTGATTCTTGAGAAACCCTGTTATTGTACTTTGTGAACCTGTTATTGATTCTTGTAATGACTTGATACGATTATTGTTGAAACCTTTATAGTAACCTTTTTATTCATATCCTGATCACCGTTGATACCTTGAATTCTTGTAAACCTTATAAGAACCTTTATGAACTCCCTTGCGTAATGATCCTTCATTCCTTTGTTTACCTTAATCCATAATGGTCCTTGGAACTGTTTTGATTCCCTAACTTGTATACCTTGTTATCATTTGATCAAGATCATTAGCATTGAACTTTGCTTACCTTTGATTCATTCACTTTCTTTGAATTCTTAAAATTGAACTTAAGAATGAGTTTCGACTTGAAAGAGTCTGAATGATTACATATTCTTAGTAATGTTAAAATGAACTTAGTAAAACCTTTCTTTTCCAACACATGGTTTTCCAAATGAATTCCTGATGGATTGGATTGAGACATAAGAGATTAGTGAGACTAGTCCAGTCATATAAGAGACTAGCGGGGCTAGTCCAATTTAAGGCTGAAATTATGCTATAGGTACCTTAACGACAAGATGGAGGTCGGTACGGGATGATCACAGGTATTATTATTTTGAATTGAAAGTTAAAGTAGTCCAATCAAGGGTTCCCTATCACTTTATAAAAAGATATTGAATACATTGCCTTAGCAATTTCTTCTTTGAAAATAAAATGATTTGAAATGATTTGAGAAGAGTTGATTGTGTTATTATTTAGCATACAACTTTGAGAACCCTGATTCTTATTCTGATATTGTTATCAATCATATAATTAATTTCCCGAGTTGAAAACATTCTCGCTTTCCATTTGAAAGATCCTTGAGATCCTGTTAATGATTTGTGATGAATGTCGGCTTTTGCCTTATCTTAAACCTTGATTCTTGAAAGCCCAACTATCTCTTCATAAACCTTCCCTAGCCCAAAGATAGAAATCTGCCACCTAGAGTTTTAAAAGAGAATGCCTTAAAAGTTTTGTGAATGGATTTTGATTATTGCATCATAGAACTGTCATTTAGTTACTTGCTGAGTTTTATACTCATATATTATGTTTTGTTCTAACCATGGCAGTTAAGCAAGAGGATGGCCAGACTTAGGCGCACTACTCGTAAGAGCGTACCTGGTGGCCCCTACCGTGTTGTAGGCTTCCAGATGCCAGAGCAGGTAGTACAGGTTGTGTGTGAGCAAGCGCTTAGTCGGAAAGTTGTAAAGATACAATAGGTTATCTTTCGGTTCCAAGTCGGAATCGATGGTGTAAATTAAATATTTATTTTGGGTTGTAATATATATTATCTGGTTGGTAGTTGTAATCTTGTCTCAAACTTAATCATGTTTGATCCTGTTACTAGTTAATCGGGGTTTATATTTATTTATTGTTAGTTTATTGGTGTGTGGGCCCTTATTTCCTAACCCCGAGATTGAGGGTGTCACATGTAAGGCAACAGGAACTTAAAGAGTTAGATGTCAAGAAGAAACATGATTATTTTGATGCTATCTGGAATGATAAATGGAAATGTTGCCCAGTAAGGATACAATTGTTTAAGGGGGTTGGATACAATTGTATAAATATTTCGAACAAGTAATAAAATATAACAGCTTTTTATATTTTTGATAAAAACTGTTACAAAACTCTCTCAAGAAATACTGATGTTCTTGAGAGCTGCTAGGTCGTATGATGCTCAAGTTAATTCACTATGTGATGACCTTAACCGTGTTTATATAATACACAACTACAACTAAACAATCTAGGATATGCATTATCAAAAGCTAACCGAAACTGATACATATCTTCAACTGAATAGATAAAATCCTATAACTCAGACGTAAAAGATATATATTCTAAAATACAAGGAACAGAACAAATATTCTAAGATGACTGCCTCCAAATACTGATGACATCCAAATGCTGATGATGTGTCAAATTCTGACGACACATCAAATCTCGATGACACCCGAACAGCCAAATCCTGAGCTTCTTCTAATCATTGAGAATCAGTACGTAACAATCTCCCCCAATTTATGCTTAATATAATGAAGCACAAATTCTATTCTCAATTATGCCAAAACCAACTACAAAATGTACAAGGAGTAAAGTTTACTTCAGTATCTTCAGATAACTGATAGTTGTTTCCAGAAAGTTTTTCAATCTTTCTTCCTCCTTGTCTTGTAGAACTTTAACAAGCTTTTTCTTCAACTCTATCTTCTCTTCAGTGTCTTCTCCAAGCCGATAGATAGCTGATCTTAATTTAGAAATTGAGCTTTTGTTTATCTCAAGATCACCAATCAACATGAATAACAAAAGATAACTGAGGACTGTTGAGAAAAACTTTTAGAACATCAGCTCCCTTTTCCATCTTTATTTCTTGAGCAGTATAATTTCTATACATAGGAACATAATCACCATTGTATTTATCATCTTTTGTCATGACTCTTCTTCTGATGACTTCAAGTATCATAGAAGACCAATTTCCGGTGACACTGTTCTCAATTCTAAGAAGGTAGTGAATGTATTTCAATTCTGTCACAGTCTTCATTAAGAGTTGCTGTAATGTAAAGCTCTTTACTTTACCATCCCTTAAGAAGTACAAAATCTCTTATTTGACATCATTATCATTTATCTTTCTATAAACAATCTTCACATCTTCAACTTTCTCAAGATGTGAAGGAGAAACTCTTTCACCAAGATTCTCAGTCAGAGTATTTGTATCCAGCATATTAGATCATAGAATCTTCATATCAGAATTACCAATGCCTCCTCTGGTTCGAGATTTGACAAGTTTCAGTTTTTCATTATATTCCACCCAAGAAGGTTTCTTGATGGACTTATCAACATCTTCCTGTTCCGAAATAGAATCCCTTAACCCTGCTGACACAAATTCAATATGCTTGAACCCTTTAGGATAATCGAATGTATAAATGTCTTTCCAACTTTTATCCTTCTTGCTGAGAGGAGAATAACTTGTAGACAAATCATGAATCTTCCCTTTTGCTTTATGCCATAGCTCTCTCTTTGATTTTAAAACTCTTTGCCCATAATCTTTGCATACTTGATCAGCTTTTCTTCTGTCAACCTTTTCTTTTTCATCAACCTCTGAAATATGAGGAGTGACTACTGTAGTAAGAGCTGACTCATTTAATGCTTCGATCACTTTTTTATTAGAGTCAAAATAGTTATCAGGTTCACAGTATCAGGATGTGCTTTTACCTCAGGATTTGTGTTTGCTTCAGGAGTTACATTCTGATTTGCTGTATCATCTTGATCAATGTTAGTGGCTGATTTTTTCTTCCTTTGAATAATCAACTCTTCTGGCTTCTGAACTTCTTCAGCTCCTTCATGTCCTTGTACATGAACATAACCTTCTCTGGATAGAACATTCATAAATGCAAAATTAAATGCAGTCAATTGACTTGGTTTAGAAGTCCTTCCTCTTCCTCTTCTTCCTCTAGCTCTTATAGATCTTCCGTCTCTTTTTCCTCTACCTTTAGAAGTTTTAGCTTCAGCTTCAATTTTAGTCATTAACTCCTTTTATTGCATAACTGCTTCTTCAGCTGTTAGATCATGAAATTCTTCAGTTATGGGCCCAAGAGCACTTCTAGCATTATTTTGCTCAAACCTCTTATCTTTGTAGAACAAGATAATCTCTTCACATGTTTCCTTATGTCTGTAAGGAAAGAATAACCCTTTAGCATCTACTAAATTAGAGATTGTAACATCATCATCCTCTGGATCATCAGTAGTAGTCTTATGCTTAGCTCTATGAGCACCAGTAGACTTCCCTTGTCCTGAAGAACCAGTCTTCTTGGAATGTTGAGGTTGTTGAGCAGTAGAAGCAATTTGAACGTCTGTAACTGGATTCTTATCACCACAATATCTTTATCCTTTATCTGAATAGAATTTGGTGTACATTTTGTAGCAACTATCTTCTCCCCCTTTTTGGCATCAGTATTTGAAAGAGGAGAAAATTGAGCATCCAGTTTATCAGCTATAGAAGAGACCTTATCTTCCAAGAAGGAAAGTCTAGAGTCTATGTTGTGTTGAGATTGGACAACACCTTTAATAGTACTTTTCACACTCATGATTTCAGCTGAGGTAGGTGTGTGGAGCATAAATCCATCAATTTTGTCCTTGACAGCAGCATGAGACTTCTTCATATCATCAAGGTCAGAGTGAATTCCTTTAACAGAAATAGTAGAGGCTTTAAAATGCAACTTCAGATCAGGAGTTTTTATTTTATCATAGGCACGATGAATATGTTGCAGGCCAACAGCAGATGAGATAGAAGTATTTGCATGTCTCCATTTAAAATCCCATTCCGTCTGTCGAAAACGCTCAGCATCGGCACTGTAATAAGAAGGATTTTCATTGAAGTGTGATGAAGAACCAACATTGGACTTCTTAGATGCATCAATTGCAGTCTTAAGCTGAGTTATATCAGAATCATCCTTATCACTGTCATTATCAGAATCAGACAAACCCTCAGAAGAATTTGCAGAATTAGGCAGAATTGCCTTGCCTTTACGGAAATCCTTTGCAATAGGTGCCTGTGGCTGATGAGATCCTGAAACAGAAACATGGTAACACCTAAATCTCTCTTTGGTCTTAAGCTGAGCTGTGCCTGTGGCTGATATATTACTTTTAAGAGTAATATGGTTCTTACAGAAGAAACTTTATAAGTAAGAGAAAAAAACTTATAAGATTCTTGTCTCAAAGCTACCTCTCCTTTTGCCAGTACAGGAGACTGCCACTCAAAAATTTAATTTTCTCACATGATATTTTCACACAGTCTCACAGAAAGGCTCAATCACACATTTAGCAAAGAAATAAGAGATGGCTGAGAAGAGTAGTATCCTTGTCATATAAATAGAGGTAACCTCAAAGAAGAGACTATTTATAATCATACAAACATGAGAACATATGAGAAATATAACAATACCTAAGGTGAGTCCTCAAGTGGAAATGATGATAGTAGAGGAACAAACAGCACATTAGGATGTTTTTGCAAACTAGTAATCAGTAGGGGATCATCAATAGTAGATAGCTCAGTTGAAGGATGAAACTCAGTAGGAGTTGTTGTAACATCAGAATTTGACCTGTCTAGAAGAGGTAAGAGACCAACATCAGTACTTTGAACTGATCGTTCTTGTGGAGTCTGAGAAATGTGAGCTGCTTCAGCAATGCTTGGTGAAGGTTCTTGTGTGCTCTTCTCAAAAATAGGATCATTGATGATTGCATCCACATTTGACAGTGCCTCTTGATGAGCTTTCTTTTCCTATAGTAGTTGAACAGAGTCAGCAAGAAGATCACTCTCAGCAATATAAACAATGATTTGTGCAGCCTCGTTGTTTGCATCTTCCCTTTGAGAAGATGGTTCTTGTGTGACTAGATGTATTACAGTTGCTAAATCCCTTTGAGACTTAGGTTCTTGTGTACTGACATCCTTGACAAGAGGCTGAGTCTTTTTATTCTTTCTGATGTACCCAACTACTTCTTCATTTTTTCTTTTCAACTTGCTCTTTGCAGTTGTCTTGAGCTCAACAGTTGCTTCGATCACTAGAAGTTTATGAAGCAGAGCACTAGCATCAGTAGTTGGCTCCTTGGTTCCAGTAGTGTCAATAGAGTCATCAGGATGTTTAACAGTGGATTTCTTGGTTTTTGACAAAGACCCTATTGGCATCTGATCATCGGATTTAGAATCATCTTGTATGATCAGTCTTCTTTTCCTGACTGGAAAACAGTCTTCTTTCTTCCCACTCTCACTCAGTGAGGCTTGTTTAGCTTTTTGTCCAGATGTGACAGATTTCTTAACTAGCCTTTTCTTTGTTACAAATGATGTCTTTTGAGAGACAACAGATGAGGCTAATTTAGAAGATGGGTGTGTTTGCTGTTTGGAAGAAGAAATGCTTAGGTTAGAAACAAAATGGGTAGTTTCTTGATTCTCAGCATTAGGAACTGTGATAGAGGTGCCAGCATCAGGATTTGCAGGCACTTGTGTAGGAGTAGGTCTATTTCTTAACAGAAATTTCCTGATCTCTCTAGGCAGAAAAGGAGGTCCTGAAAATTTATTCTTTTCATCCCGTTTAATGTGATCAGTGATTGCTTTTTCAGAAATTTGAAAAACAGGAAGTAATTCATCATCATCAAAAATAGCATTAGGGCATAGAAAATTGAAAATCAGTTGTAGAAATCTAGTATACCCTATAACTCTCGATGCATCTACTCTCCTAGCAATTATGAATTGTATTATAGTATTACCATAATCAAAATTACCAGAGTAAAGAAGATAGTACCCAATTTTCAATAGATGGAAGAGCATCAAAATTTGTTGTTTTGTTCAAGAAACACCTACTGATGCAATCAAAGAAAAAGTTCCATTCTCTTTTCAGTTTAGTCCTTGCCAGTTTTCCAATGGTTGTGATTTCTCCTTTATAGCCTAAAGTCCTTAGCATATCAAATAGCTGCTCAGTGGTATGAGTATCAGGAGCACCATCAAGGGCAGGCAATCTCAAGGCTTGAAGCAGAACATCAACATCAACCTCATACATGTGACCCTTATACTCAAAAGAAAAGCCAGTATTTGTTATATTAACCAAAGATGTATTCCATACCTGCATTACTGCCCTGTATGACACCTTGATAGGATTCGTAAGAGCATACCCAATTGGACATTGGAGTAGAAAATCCTGAATATCATGAAAAGATGATGGTAGCTGCTGATGTGTAAGCATAGCTAAATAATTATTAGTGCCAAATGTATTTCCATGAATGATTGTGGTTTGGCTGAAGAGTGGTGAAAGTTCAGACGATGTCATGATGTGTGTAGCTTGTGAGAGAGAATATAAGTGAGATATAAACAGTGAAGCTATATGTATGATGAGTTGTCACAGAAGTTGTTGTGGTTATATAGCTTTGCAACTCTGGAGTATGTATAACACATTCATATGAACAAGGTAATTTAGTGAATTTGACTTCGGACAGGTAACAATTACTTAGTAGTAGAATTTGACGGTGGAGTAAATTGCGGAAGTAAAGACAAAATACGTACAGATATGTCAAGACACAACTGTAGAAATTTGTTTATCAGATAATCCACCATTAACCATTAATTAAGTGAGACACTTAATTGTAGCAATAAAACTACTAAAAAATTAATTATTACTAATAATCTGAATTATAACATGCTGACCTGTCGTCAGTATTTGAGACCTCTTTTCTGTCAGGATTTGAAAAAATCAGGATGTGTCGATTTGAATTCAACAGTTGTTTGTCAAAGCATCAAAAATTATTAGAAAACCACAATTTTAAACAAAACAATCATCAAAGTATACATTTTAAGTGGATAATGTAAAGATTAACAAGCTTCAATTAAGAACATTCACATGCATACATAGCGAAATAAGCATAGATTAAATCTTGTAATCAAAAGAAATTTCATTAATATATTAGATGAGTAAATTTCATGAAATTTGTGGATTACATGCAAAAGAAATTACAAGATAGTCCTATTCTAAGAAGAACCTCAACAGTCTTAGTCGAAGAACTAAGGCTGTTGATGTTATTTAGTTCCTCATACTATTTACAAATAGCACAGCAAGACGGATGATCCGTTCTTGTTGACGAAGAGCTTCTCGCCATGCTTCTTCCAAGCGATCGAGATGAAGACGAGACTCCATCTCGAAGAACATGAGTTCTGTCGAGATCTCCCATGGAATCGAGTTCCACATCTCATCAGGAATGTCAGTGATGTGCCATTCCTGCTGCCAGTCAGTGTAGCTGAACTCTACGTGGAAGTTCTTAAAGTTCATGAACTTTTTAAAAAGAACCATTTTTATAATAGGGAGAAAATAGTGAGAAATGAAAGATAGAAGATCGTTTTGTGTGAAAATAGGAGATGATATGACTGGACGAGTAATGATGGTTAAATAACCAAGGAAGAGAGAGGGAATATCAAGAGACCAGAGATTTGATTAATATTTAACTGAAGAGTTAACTTAATGATTTAACCAAAAAAATCTTATTTATGCGTGTCTCCCTAGATCGACTAGTAATGATGACAATGATATAATTTCATACATGCACATTTATCAAATAAATTCACTTAATTTATTATGCACAAAATGAATTACATCAAAAAATTCCAACAAAATATTGTCAATCATTATTTAGGACATATCAGTACTTGATCATCATTCATCAGAATTTGGCCAAATAAAAATTAACAGGAAATTATTTGTCCCAACTAACCATTCCAAGATCATTGACAAGCTTTGTAAATGTTGCTTCAGGTAATGGCTTTGTGAAGATGTCATCCAGCTACTGATCAGTAGGAACAAAATGGAGCTCGATGGTTCCTTCCATGACATGTTTTCTTATAAAGTGATATCTGATACTGATATATTTGGTGAGAGAGTGTTGCACTGGATTCCCTGTCATAGCAATAGCACTTTGATTATCATAATAAATAGGAATTTTAGAAAATGATAATCCATAGTCCATGAGCTGGTTTCCCATCCATAATAGCTGAGCACAGCAGCTTCCAGCTGCAATATATTCAGCTTCAGCAGTTGAAGTGGAAATGGATTTTTGCTTCTTACTGAACCAGGATACTAGTCTTCCTCCCAAAAACTGACAACTACCAGAGGTGCTCTTCTGGTCTATTTTACATCCAGCAAAGTCAGCATCTGAATATCCACATAGTTCAAAATCAGCTTCCCTTGCATACCATAGATCAAGTGATGTTGTGCCCTTGAGATATCGAAAGATTCTCTTAACTGCAATAAGATGTGGCTCCCTAGGATTTGCCTGGAATCTTGAACACAAACAAGTAGCAAACATAATATCTGGCCTACTAGCACTTAGGCATATAAGAGAACCAATCATACCTCTGTAGCTTGTGACATCAACTGCTGTACCTTCACGAGGATCAAGTTTTTTAGCAGTTGCCATAGGAGTGCTTGCAGTTGCACTTTCTTGCATATTAAACCTCTTCAGTAGATTCTTTGTGTACTTGGACTGATTAATGTATATGCCATTATCAGTCTGTTTAATTTGCAAGCCTAAGAAGTAGCTCATCTCTCCCATCATACTTATTGATATCTTGATTGCATCAACTTTGAAAACTTATCACACAGTGTTTGATTAGTTGATCCAAAAATGATATCATCCATATAAATTTGAACTAAAAGCAAATCTTTACCTTTATTCAGATAAAATAAGGTTTTATCTATTGTATCTCTTTTGAATCCACTTTCAAGTAAAAACTGAGGAAGGGTATCATACCATGCTCTAGGTGCTTGCTTCAGTCCATAAAGTGCTTTGTCAAGTCTATAAACATAGTCAGGATATTTAGTATCCACAAAACCTGGTGGCTGTTCAACATAGGCTTCTTCTTCAACTTCTCCATTGAGAATTGCACTCTTGACATCCATCTAGAAGACTTTGAATTTCTTGTGTGCAACATATGCCAAGAATATTTTGATTGCTTCTAGCCTAGCAACAGGAACAAATGTCTCATCATAGTCAATGCCTTCCTGTTGAGAATAACCTTTAGCCACTAACCGAGCCTTGTTTCTAACAATGGTTCCATTAGAATCAGTCTTATTTCTAAAGACCCACTTTGTGCCTACAATTGACCTATTTTTAGGTCTAGGCACCAGCTTCCAAACTTCATTTCTTTCAAACTCATTCAACTCTTCTTGCATAGTTATAACCCAGTCTGCATCCTTGAGTGCATCTTCTACTTTCTTTGGTTCTTCTTTTGAAAGTAGATTATGATATAGACATTTATTTTGAGTTGCACTCCTTGTCTGTACACCTTCATCAGGATTTCCAATGATCAAATCAGGAGTGTGATCTTTGGTCCATTTTCTGGCATGAGGAAATATTCTTCTAGAGCTAGATGCCCCCCCTGAATCATGTGCCTCATCAAATGCATTTGAGGCTCCCCCTGAGTCAGTGCTATTATCTCCTGATGAAGTAATAACATTTGACTCAGGCTCTCCTGATATCGTGTCAGCATTGGATTCTGTTTGATCAGTTTGAGAATAACCTTGAGTTGATTCTTCTATGTTGGTACCATCAGTTGAACCTTGTTGTTGTTCCCCCTCAACATGTGCAGGTTCATCAGTACATTGATCATCTTCAGGATCTGAAGGAGTATCAGGACTTAGATCATCAGTAATTGATGATTTATTGGAGTCTGATGCAGAGTCCAACAATGTATTTTCATTCTCAAAAATCAATCTTTCATGAGAGTCTTCTTCAAATCCAGGAATCTTTCTATCATCAAAAGACACATTGATGGATACAACTATTGTATTTGTTCTCAGATTGAAAACTTTATATGCTCTTGATGGTGCATAACCAACAAAGATTCCTTCATAAGCTTTTGATTCAAATTTTCCTAGTTGATCAGTGTGAGTCCTTAGAACAAAGCACTTACATCCAAATATATGGAGCTGTTTTACACATGGATTCTTTTCTTTCAGCATCTGATAAGGAGTTACACCATGTCTGTTTATCAGAGTAATGTTCTGAGTATAACAGGCTGTGTTTACTGCTTCAGCCCAGAAGTAAGTGGGTAATTTGGCTTCTTCTAGCATAGTTCTGCCAGTTTCAATCAAGGTTCTGTTTTTCCTCTCAACAACACCATTTTGTTGAGGTGTACCAGGAGCTGAGAACTGCTTTTGTATTCCTTTGTACTTGCAAACTTCCTCCATCTTTGAATTCTTGAACTCAGTGCCATTATCACTTTTCAGAATTTTCACTTTGAAATTTGTTCCGTTTTCAATTTGCTTTACATGATCCAGAAGAATTTCTGGAGTTTCATCCTTCCTGTGTAGAAAATAAACCCAGGCATATCTAGTGAAATCATCAACAATTACAAGTGTGTACCTTTTCTTGTTGATTGACATTATGTTCACTGGTCCAAAGAGATCCAAGTGTAGCATGTGATATGGCTCAGTGATGGAGAATTCTGTTTTTCTTTTGAAGGATACTCTTCTTTGTTTAGACTTTTGGCAGGAGTCACAAAGACCATTAGATGAATATAGCATCTTTGGTAGTCCTCTCACTAGCTCCCTCTTGACAAGTTCGTTAATAGAATTGAAGTTGAGATGTGAGAGCTTCTTATGCCAATTCCAGCTTTCATCTACTTATGCCTTAGAGATAAGGCAAGTAGCTTCCTTCTCAAGACTTACATGCAGCCTTGCTTCATATATGTTACCAAGTCTATATCCTTTCAAGATAACTTTCTTTGTTTTGATGTGAAGAACTTCACAGTGAGAGTCATAGAACACCACATGGTAGCCTTTGTCAGTGATCTCACTGATGCTCAGTAGATTATGTTTTAATCCTTCCACCAAAGCCACATTTTCTATTACCACCTTTCCAATTATCAAGTTGCCATATCCCAGAGTGTGTCCAATGTTTCCATCCCCATAAGATACATCCGGGTCAGCCTTCCTCTCAAATTCTGACAACATGGTTTTATTTCCAGTAATGTGTCCAGAACATTCACTGTCCAAGACAAGAATGTTTTTCCTGTTACCCTGCAATCAGAGGGATGATTAATTAGAAGGATTTTTAAGGACCCACACTTGTTGGGCCCTTGTTTTGAACAACTTAAGTTTCTGTGATTCAGAATCAATTCTGACCCGATTTTTCTTTGATAGAATTTTCTTATCAGAAGCAGATTTAGTAGAACTTGCAGAATTGAACACATAAGCAGTTTTATTAAATTTAGGCAAGGGTTTATAGAAATTGTGATACAGCTTATGATAAGAACTACAAGTGTTAATTGAATGTCAACGACTACCACAATGAAAACAAGGATTTTGTGGTTTGTAAAATGCTAATCTACCCCTAACATCAGACTCAGGAATAACAGATTTCTTTTTCTAACTCCTCCTACAATCAATAGCAAGATGATTAGTATTTCCACAGTTAAAACAAGTTTTTCTAGGAGCATTGGGAGCAACCTTATAGTTGGATCTTTAGACACACCTTGCTTACCATTCCTGTTTCTTTTTGGACTTTTTATCTGAGGTTTATCAGTAACTTCAGATAATTTCTTTTTTAGTTGTCCTTTAGACAAAAGTCCTATCTTCTTTTCTTTCTTGACAGTCTTAATGGTTTCTTTATTTTCCTCACTTTGATTTTTATCATTTACTTTCTTTTCCTGATATGTAGATGTTGAACCTTTTTCAAAGCTTGATTTGGGTTCATTATTTTCTGAAGAGATAAATTTATCAAGAGTCTTAAGGGTAATTTTATTTTCAGTGTCGACATCTTTAATTCCATCTTTATAGCCAAGGCATTCTTTCCAGTTTTTCTTTGAGATCATCTCATGAACCTCTTTGCCTAAATTAGTTCAGGCTTTAAGGGTTTTTCTCTTATTTTCTAAATCTTTTTCTAACATATTTTATCTAGCCTCAAGGATCTTTACTGTATGTTTAGCTCTTTCACATTCTTTGTTAGGTCACACACACACACTGTAGAGGGGGTGAATACAGTGTATAGTACACTCAAATCGAACTTTAAGAACTTAAGTAACAGAAAACAAACTTTATTGAAACAATAAACTCTGTTACAGTATGGAACTGTTACCTCTCAGTGATGAACAAATATCACGAGAGCTGCTAGGGTTACAATGAATAATCTTCTCTAATAATGATAACACTTATAGTGTAAACCCTATGTCTGTGTTTATATACTACACAGTTACAAGATAATCGCTAATTGATATGGAATATAATTCTGCTTCCTAAAATATATCAATCAGATATCTTTTCTTCCAAGAATTCCATTCTTTATAGAATTCCTTCTTCATGCATATCTCTTCTTATGTTTATCTTGATCTTCTTTCCTTTAATCAGCTACTGTCCTTATCTGATCGTCCTTCAGCACTTAAGTTCTGATATCTATCTTCTGATGATTATCTCCTGATAATATAAGTACTGATATCCTTAAGTCCTGACTTCCAGTATAAGTACTGATCAACAGTTAAGTACTGATTTATCCTGTTCAAGTAAGATCTGAAAGCTAAACATAAAACATATTAGCCATGACATTATCAAATATATCTAACAATCTCCCCCAACTTGTAAATTAACATAATATACAAGTTTAACATATATTTGATAATGTCAAAAACATTAAGTACAAATGCATGAGAATTAGACTAAATAACTACAACTTACAGTCCTTAAAGCTTTTACCAATTTCAACTTCTGATAACAACTTCAGTCTGTATAAATATCAGAATTTAAGCAGTTGTAGATCTTCGACCGGGCTTCATCATTTTCTGATCTCTCTGATGTCAGGATTTGTTCTGAGATAGTTCTTCAACAAACATTTCTCAGCATATCTGAGTTCATCAATCATTCTCCTTTTGACATCTTTAAGCTCTGCAGTATCTTCACCAGTTTGAAAGATTGCAGCTCTGAGATCATTGATCTTTGCTTTTCTCAACTCCTGATCTAGTCTTATGACATAAGCTTTGTCAGACTCTAGATTGAATTCAAGTCCCTTAATACCAAGATATGTTCTAATCTGTGCAGTATTAGGCTTCATATCAACAATATCACCATTGTGATCTCTGTACTTTGGAACATATATGCTGTCATACTTAACAGAATAAAGCCTTTTCTGTCTCTGAATCTGTTCTTTTAAGTAGTTTGCAGCAGTCCCTGTTATTCTGTCATCCACTTGAAGTAAGAAAAGTACATGCTCCAATTCTTCAAAATACTTCAATGGAATGGCATTTTGTCTTATATGATAAACCCTACCATCTTTCATGAAATACAACATGATGTATTCTTTCAAGTAGGTATGGTAAACCATCTGTACAGATTCCAGTTGATTCAATCTCTCAGGAGTAGCTCCAATACCTGGTTCACTCAAGGAAGTTGGATCATTGGTAGTGTTGTGTACTCTTCTTTCATCAGCACTTCCCAATCCAGTTTTATCTCTAGCTTCCTTTCCAGTAACTACTCTTGCTTCAAAACCACTTGCAGTAGTCTTCAAAGATTGAGTCTGTTTTGCTTTAGTGAATCCTGGTATGAGTGTCTTTGATCTATTTTCTGATATCAAGTTAACTTGAGCTATGTCAGAGGTTACTTGCTTCTTCTGAATATCAGAGCTTACAATTTCTTGACTCTGAACAACTTGAGCCATGTCAGAGGTTGTTTTAAGAACTTTTCTTGAAGTCAGAGCAAGATCATCCTTTTCATCAGTAATTTCTTCTTCCTCAGGAGGTACATAAACCTTGATAGGTTCACCAACCTTTTCTTTACCCTTGGATCTTGGATCTATCTGTGGTTGTGATCTAGCTAATGTTGCTTCAGTATGTGTCCTTTCTTTGATCACAATGCCTTTGAGTTTTGGAAGTGATTTTTTACCAGAAGCTTCAGATTTAGATGTAACTTTCTCTGATTTAAGTCTGGCTTCTTCTTCCTTTAAACTTTTCAAGTCCATTCCTGGATTTTCTTGAAGAAATAACTGTCTTGACATTTCCTCATCAAGATCTAGAAGTTCATCAGAACTTATCCTTTTACCAGCAGCAGAACTTATTCTTTTCCCAGTATCAGAACTTGTCCTGTGACTAGCTTATCTTGATGTAAACCTTCTACCTTGACTATGACCGCTACCCATTCCAGAGTATCCTTGATCATCATTTCCATCATCCTTTCCTTGCAGTGTCTTGTTAGTTTTAGTTTTGCATTTGGACTTAATTACCTTCTCCCCCTTTTTGGCATCAGCAGGTAGTAAAAGAGAGATAAGTAATTCCACCGAGGATTGGATTTCAGTAAGTTGCGATTGCTGAGAAGCTTGATTTGTCAGAATTTCATCAATCTGAGCTTGTTGTTTCTCTTGAGTTTTCTCAATATAAGCAATCCTGTCAATGGTAGGTTGAAAGAACTTTTTCTTATCAATTTTCCAAACTTGTTCCTGTTTGATAAAGTTCTCCTAAATCTTGTGTAGCTCTGCATGAGTAGTTGAATGAAGACCTTGTAGATGTTTAGTACTCAATGCAGTGACTCTAAGCTGGGTTTTAAAATCATCAGAATTTAACATTTCATCAGCTTTAGTCAAGTGCTCAGCAAGATGTTTTTCAGTTGGAACACATGAAACTGAGTTCCATTCCTTAGTCCACTCCTGATCTGCAGGAGTTTCACTCCAAGGTACTGGTGCTTCCCCGATAATAAACTTCTTTACCAGTTCAGACTTAGGAAGAGTCTGTTGAGGAGTATGTCCTGAAGGACCTGCTTCATCAGCATCTACAGTTGGAGCAGCATCACCAGTATCTCCAGCATTTGCAGGATCAGAACTTAAAGAATCAGTATCTTCTGATAAGACAACAGTTGGAGTAGCAATGGAGGCTTCAGCATCCTCTAATTGCTGATCTGATACTAAGTTCTGATCAACAGCCATATCCTGATGCTCACCTAAAGTCTGATCATCAGCATCTTGATGCAGAGAAGGTTTGTTGATAACTCTGGAGTTTGAACAGCATCAGTAACAGGTGTTGTGGAAGGATTATTTGATGTTGGAGCTTCTAAGAGAAATACTTCAGACACAACCAAGTGTTGAACATCAATATCAGCACTTGTGCCTGGATCAACAAGAGACACAGATGGTGAGTTAGCCTTGTCAGATACAGCTTCCTGAGATGGACTTGATGGAGAAGAAGTGACTGGAGCAAATTCCTTGTCTTGTGAGATCAGAGATTCCTAATCCCCTTCCTTAGCTGCTTCCTCTTCATCATCTGAAACTAGCCTTTGTGCCCTCTGTTTCTTGTACTTCCTTTTTGATTTGGATTCCTTGGGAGTTTCAGGAACTGTCATTCGTCTAAACCTCTTGAGAAGCCTAGAACCCCCAATTTTAGAATCCTTCTGAGAAATCTCTTTCTCAGCTTCAGTTATAATAGGTTCTCTAGCAGGAACCGGTTCCTCAGAATCAGATTCATCTCTCAATGCAATCCTCCTTCTCTTTTGAGGTGTTTGAGGAACATTCTTTGTCCTCTTTGGCTTGGAAGATGAAGAATTCACAGATAAGTCAAGTAAAACATTAGACTGTAATATCAAAACTTAGACTTATATCAGAACTTAACAGTCATCAGAACATAATTTCTTAACTCGAAAAAGGAATGCCCATCTTAATAATTCCTCATACAAGTTATGAGTTATAGACTTCAGATCTTAATCATTAGAACGTGTAACTAGAACTTGTCCTTAGAATTTGTGCAAAGTGACACAGTTACTGTTTATCTAAAATAACATAGACCACCACAGTAATTTTCATCATTCATATGGAGTGATTAGTGTGTGCATTAAGCTAAATAACAGACAAAGAGTAAAGTCTGAGTCACTTCAGTACATCTTAGAAATAAGGCATAACTAAAATTTTGCTAAAGAGCTGTCATTGTCCTGAAACCTACTGATGAATGAGTTCATGCTTGAGTCCATCTCAACTGTTTTGTGCTAATTTTATGCATCTTTTGAAATTCTATTTTACAGTGGCTTCTCAGTGTAAGTGAGTCACGACTGTTTATCAGAATTTATGCTATTATCAGAGTATTTCTCCAGTAATCATAGAGTGTGAAAAGTCACCAAGAAAATATTTTGCTTTTCTAATGCATATTTACTTAATACCAGCAATGCACTTGGGTCATCCCTTCCACATTTTTACTCTAGATCTCAAAGGAGTACCTGATTTTATTCTTTGATCTTTTTGCTTTTTTTTTTATAAGTGAGGTTTATCAGCACTTAGTACATTCAGCAGTTTTACTAGTATCAGAACTTAACAGATGAGTAACATTATTCTAATTTGTGACTTAGTAATAAGATATACAAAGTAAACTTAACTAAGCTCAATTATCAGAATTTGCTAGTGTCAAAAGATTTCCACTGAAATAATTACTTCTTACATGGAATCATTTGTTTATTGAAGACTACTAGGTCAGTATCTAGCACAGTTATCCTCATAGGATTGAAAAGGTACTTGAATAGACATATCACTTATCAGAGTTTATAAACATGTATCAGACAACAGTCAGTACTTAAAGACATTTATCAATTAAGCACAGAATACACAATGAGATTAATTCTGTAAATACTGAGCATAAAGTCTGATAACACAGAACAAGACTAAGCAGATTTAGAGAAAGAACCTGAAACCATTCCAAGTTCATTTACCAATCTTATAAAAGTAGCTTCACACAATGGTTTTGTGAAGATATCTGCTAGTTGTTGATCTGTGGGAACAAAATGCAATTCCACTGTACCTTCATCCACATGTTCCCTGATGAAGTGGTACCTGATGCTGATGTGCTTTGTCATAGAGTGTTGAACTGGATTACCTGTCATAGCAATAGCACTTTGATTATCACAGTAAATAGGGATTTTGAAATATGTTAACCCATAATCCAGTAACTGATTCTTCATCCAAAGAATCTGTGCACAACAGCTTCCTGCAGCAATATACTCTGCTTCTGCAGTTGATGTGGAAATTGACTTTTGTTTCTTGCTGTACCAAGAAACCAATCTGCCTCCAAGAAATTGACAGCTTCCACTTGTGCTTTTCCTGTCAATTTTGCAACCTGCAAAATCTGCATCTGAGTAACCTATTAGTTTAAAATCTGATTCTCTAGGATACCATAATCCCAGAGCAGCTGTTCCTTTAAGATACTTAAAGATTCTTTTTACAGCTGTTAAGTGAGGTTCTCTTGGATCTGCTTGAAATCTTGCACAAAGACAGGTAGCATACATGATATCAGGTCTACTAGCAGTTAGATAGAGTAGAGAGCCAATCATACCTCTGTAGTCAGTAATATCTACTGATTTACCGGTATCCTTATCCAGTTTTGTTGCAGTGGCCATTGGAGTGGATGCACTTGAACAATCTTGCATTCCAAATTTCTTCAGCAAGTTTCTGGTGTACTTGGTTTGACAAATAAAAGCGCCTTCCTCATTCTGCTTGACTTGAAGGCCCAGAAAATAGCTAAGTTCCCCCATCATACTCATCTGATATCTTGACTGCATTAGTTTGGCAAACTTTTTGCAAAGTTTATCATTTGTAGATCCAAAAATGATATCATCAACATAAATCTGGACCAGAAGTAAGTCCTTTCCATGGTTGAGGTAGAACAGTGTTTTGTCTATTGTCCCTCTGTTAAATCCACTTTCCAGATAAACTGAGCTAAAGTCTCATACCATGCTCTAGGAGCTTGCTTAAGTCCATAAAGTGCTTTATCAAGCCTGTAGACATAATCTGGATTTTTGGTATCTACAAAACCTAGAGGTTGTTCAACATATACCTCCTCCTCCAATTCTCCATTGAGAAAAGCACTTTTCACATCCATTTGAAAGACAGTAAACTTTTTGTGAGCAGCATAAGCCAAGAATATCCTTATGGCTTCTAACCTAGCAACTGCTGCAAATGTTTCATCATAATCAATTCCCTCCTGTTGAGAATATCCTTTTGCAACCAGCCTTGCCTTATTCCTTATAATTATGCCATCACTGCCAGTTTTGTTTCTGAATACCCACTTTGTACCAACAACAGATCTATTCTTTGGTCTTGGCACTAGGGTCCAGACTTTGTTTCTTTCAAATTCATTCAACTCTTCCTGCATTGCTTGCACCCAATCAGCATCTTGAAGAGCTTCTTCCACTTTCTTTGGCTCAGTCTGAGAGAGAATAGAATTGTAAAGACATTCATTTGAAGTACCTGTTCTAGTGCTGACACCTGCATCAGGATTTCCAATTATCAAATCAGGTGTATGTGATTTTGTCCACTTTCTTGCAGATGGAAGGTTTTCTCTAGAACTGGATGCTCCCCCATGATCCATGCTATCTTCATTTTCATTTTCTGATGCTCCCCCTGAAACTATGCTCTCTGAGTTGGAGTCTTCAGTATTTAAATTTTCAGCACTATCAGAACTTGGCTTATCAGAACTTGACGAATCAGAATTTGAAGAGCCAGATGTATGTTCTGATGTTTCTTGAGCTGTGGTAGGATCTTGAGTATGCTCCCCCTGCATCGGTGCATCTTCCCTTGGCGTAGCCACCACAGTTTCAATAACATCAGAGTTTATTCCATCAGAGTTTACAGTATCAGGACTTAGACTTTCAGGATTTTCAGTATCAGAATTTGAGTCTTCATTTTCAAATCTCAACTGATCATGGTCAATGAAATCTTCAAGACCAGTAATCTTCTTGTCATTAAAAGAGACATTGATAGATTCCATGACTACTTTTGTTCTCAAATTATAGACTCTGAAGGCTTTTGTGGAAAGTGGATATCCAACAAAGATTCCTTCATCAGCTTTTAGATTAAACTTTGATAGCTGTTCAGTATGAGTCTTGAGAACAAAACACTTGCATCCAAATACATGAAAGTATTTCAGATTTGGCTTCTTTTTCTTCACCATCTCATATGGTGTTTTTCCATGCTTGTTAATGAGTGTTGCATTTTGAGTAAAACAAGCAGTCTGCACAGCTTCAGCCCAGAAATAGGTTGGAAGCTTTGCTTCTTCAAGCATTGTACGTGCAGCTTCAATGAGAGTTTTATTCTTCCTTTCAACAACTCCATTTTGCTGTGGAGTTTCAGGAGCAGAAAATTCATGTTTTATTCCATGGCTTTTGCAGAACTCTTCCATTTTCAAATTCTTGAACTCAGTGCCATTATCACTCTTTAAAACTTTCACAGAATCTTTGACCATTTTATCCAGATGTTTGACATGATCAATCAAGATTGATGCAGTTTCACTTTTTGTATGCAAGAAATACACCCATGTGTATCTGGTGAACTCATCCACTATGACCAATGCATACTTCTTCTTTGCAATAGACATGACATTTACTGGACCAAATAGATCAACATGTAGTAGATGATAAGGCTCAAGAATTGATGATTCAGTCTTGCTCTTGAATGAAGATTTTCTTTGTTTGGTTTTCTGACATGAATCACAAAGACCATCAGGAGCAAATACTGTGTTTGGTAATCCTCTCACAAGATCTTTCTTGACCAGTTCATTTATATTGTTGAAATTTAAATGAGAGAGTTTCTTATGCCAATTCCAGCTTTCTTCAATTGATGCTCTACTCATCAGACAGATTGCAGAACCATCAGTACTTGTTGAAAGCTTAGCTTCATAAATGTTACCACGCCTGTATCCTTTCAGAACAACTTTGCCTTTAGATTTACTCACAATTTCACAGTGTTCTTCAAAGAAATCAACATGATAACCTCTGTCATAGATTTGACTTATACTCAGTAGGTTGTGTTTAAGTCCTGAGACCAGAGCTACTTGTTTAATTATGACATTTCCAAGATTGATATTGCCATATCCCAATGTTTTTCCAATGTTGCCATCTCCATAAGAAACACTTGGGCCAGCTTTCTCCACAAAGTCTGATAGCAGGGCCTTATTTCCAGTCATATGTCCTGAACATCCACTGTCCAGAACTAGAATATTTTTCCTGTTGCCCTGCAATCACAAAGACCACTAATTATTAGTTTTAAGGACCCAGACTTGCTTGGATCCTTTGGCCTTATTAAGTTTGTTAACATTTGCAGCGGATTTAGCATCAGAGTTTATGTTAACATTTTTCTTATCAGAACTTACACTATCAGACTTTGAATCAGAATTTACACTAGAAGGAACAATGGAAACTTTCTTCAAAGAAGGTTTTATTTGATAATAATCATAGTACAAGCTATGATATTCCTTACAAGTATAAATGGAATGCCATAAACTACCATAATGAAAACAAGGATTTTGTGGTTTGTATCTAACAGACTGACTCTTAACTCCTGACTTTGAAGGTAAGGAGTTAATATTCTTATTCCTCCTGCAAAAAAAAGCCAGATGGTTAAAACTTCCACAATTATGACATGTTTTCCTAGAAGTATCAGGAACAGGTTTATAATTATTGCTTTTATTCACACCTTCCTTTCCATTCCTATTTTTCCTAGGTGATTTTACCTTGTTTGCATTCTTAACATCTTTCAGCTTATGCTTAAGCTGCTTCTTTGTCATTAAGCCTATGTTCACTTCATCTGTCTTTTCCTGCTTTAGTTTGTCAGAAGTTAATTTCTTTGTAACTTCTGATTTTTCATTTTCAGACTTTACAGTTACAAACTTAACAGGTTTTAACTTTGGCTTTTGCTTATCAGCAGACTTAATTTCTTCAGTTCCTTTATCATTCTTATCTTCTCAATAACCTAAGCCCTCTTTCCAGTTTCCACTACTTAGCAAATTTTGAGTTGTTTTGCCAGAGTTAGTCCAAGTCCTGATAATCTCTCTTTCCTTTTCTAACTCAGTTTTTAGAGATTCATTTATTTTTAGCACTTCATTCCTAACATAAAAAGCATCATCTCTATCCTTCTGAGTTTGATGGAACATGACTAACTCTTTTTCTAAGAAATCATTTCTTTTCTTAAATGCAAGATTTTCAGAAGTTAATCTTTCACATATTAAAGTTTGATCTCTATAACTAACAAACATGGTTTTAAGATATCTTCTCAACTCATTAATATCATCAGTATGAAAAGCATAAGTAGTCTGAGGTACCTTTGTTTCAGCAGCTTCAGAACTGCTCTCAGCACTTTCTTTATCAGCATTTGCCATCAATGCATAGTTTTCCTCACTTTCAGAGTTTGAGGTGTTTGTCCAGCTTTTCTACTTTATGACAAGAGCCTTGCCTTTGTCACCCTTTACCTTCTTGCAATCAGGAGATATGTGGCCTTTCTCACCACAGTTATAGCATTTAACATTGGTGTAATCTCCTCTGTCAGACTTTCCTCCTCTGCCTTCAGATCTTCTGAAATTCTTCTTATCAGAACTTATGCCTTTCCTGGAAAACTTCTTTCCCTTCCTGAACTTCCTGTATGCAATCTTTGTGATTCCTTTTACCATAAGAGCACACAGCTTCATCATCTCCTCATCAGCATCAGTCTCAGGCAAGCTTTCAGAATCTTAGTCATCATCACTCTCAGAACTTGATGACTCAGTATCAGACTTTATGAAAAGAGCTTTACCCTTGTCTTTCTTTGAGGAAGCTACTTTGGGGAATTCTTCTTCAGCCTTAAGAGCAACTGTCCTTGACTTTCCTCCTTTCCTCTTGCTTCTTTGTTCCATCTCCAGCTCATGAGTCTTGAGCATTCCATAGATTTCGTCAAGAGTTGTTTCATCAAGATTGTAGTTGTCTCTTATTGTCGTTGCCTTCAAATCCCAGCATTCAGGAAGAGCTAACAGGAACTTAAGGTTTGAATCTTCAAGATAATACTCTTTATCAACCAATGATAAATCATTCAAAAGTTTGACAAATCTATCATATAAATCATTCAATGACTGATTAGTCTTTGAGTCAAAGTGTTCATACTCTTGAGTGAGTATTGTCTTCCTGTTCTTCTTAATTGTGTCAGTTCCCTGACACCTTGTTTCCAGAGCATCCTATATCTCCTTAGCAGTCTTGCAGTTGATTACCCTGTTTGACATTACATTATCAATGGCACTATGCAGTAAGTGTCGTACCTTAGCATCCTTAGCAATTGATGCTATATCTTCAGCAGTATAATCACTCTTCTCCTTTGGTACGGTCTTTGCTGCTTCACCTGCAACTGCAACAGCGAGCTTGGTTGGTTTGTGAGGGCCTTCCTTGATTCTATCAAGGTATTCTAGATCTGTTGCTTCCAGGAACATGGTCATCCTTACCTTCCATATGGGATATTCAGATGGTCTCAGTATGGGAACTCTGATAGTCTCATACCGACTCTGAATTTGTGTCTTTGGTGGTTCCTCAGTTTTGGTAGGCTTAGTTGGAGTTTCTGTGTCCGACATGATTGTGTTTGGATCTTTAACTGTATGTATGTTAATAGATGAGCTCTGATACCACTTGTTAGGTCACACACACACTGTAGAGGGGGTGAATACAGTGTATAGTACACTCAAATCGAACTTTAAGAACTTAAGTAACAGAAAACAAACTTTATTGAAACAATAAACTTTGTTACAGTATGGAACTATTACCTCTCAGTGATGAACAAATATCATGAGAGCTGCTAGGGTTACAATGAATAATCTTCTCTAATAATGATAACACTTATAGTGTAAACCCTATGTCTGTGTTTATATACTACACAGTTACAAGATAATCGCTAATTGATATGGAATATAATTCTGCTTCCTAAAATATATCAATCAGATATCTTTTCTTCCAAGAATTCCATTCTTTACAGAATTCCTTCTTCATGCATATCTCTTCTTATGTTTATCTTGATCTTCTTTCCTTTAATCAGCTACTGTCCTTATCTGATCGTCCTTCAGCACTTAAGTTCTGATATCTATCTTCTGATGATTATCTCCTGATAACATAAGTACTGATATCCTTAAGTCCTGACTTCCAGTATAAGTACTGATCAACAGTTAAGTACTGATTTATCCTGTTCAAGTAAGATCTGAAAGCTAAACATAAAACATATTAGCCATGACATTATCAAATATATCTAACATTCTTTCTTCAAATCAATCTGATTTATTAAGTCAGATTCTAACTGTACATTCCTAGATTTTAAGATCTCAATCTCAGTTATAAGTCTATCATTTTCTAGAGTCTTATTCTTAAAATTACCAAGCAGAAATTTAAGAATAAATTTCAATTCAGATATATCCTCAGTATCAAGAGAAAAGAAGGATGTTGATACCTTAGAATCAGGGGAAGCAGGACTATCAAAACTAGCCATCAGTGCATAGTTTGTTCCTTCAGCCTCAGAGTTAATAGAGTCCATCCAGTACTTGCTTGATGTAATCAAGGCTTTGTTCTTCCCTTTGTCATTTCTTGACTTCCTGCATTCAGTAGCAAAGTGGCCAGGTTCATCACAGTTGTAGCACTTGATCTTTGACCTGTCTACTTTTCCAGCTTTCACATCTTTTACTTCTCTTCTTCTAGAAGGCTTCCTTTCCCCTCCAGTAAAATTCTTCCTGAAGCTTCTAGTCTTCTGAGACTTCCTGAATTGCATTTTCTTGAATGCCTTGACCATCATATCTGCCATTTGCATGACATCAGAATTTGTCATATTCCCATCAGTTTCAGAATCAGTGTCATCATCAGGATTTGATGATGAATCATTAGTATCTGATTCTGGCAGATAGTTCTTCTTCCTTGTAGCTTCCATAATCTTGTCCTTTGAAGCTTTAGCATTTACCTTTAAGGCAGCTGATTTTGCCTTGATGCTTTTCCTCTGTTTCCTTTGCTGAACTTCCAAGTTATGAGTCTTCAGCATGCCATAGATTTCATGCAGAGTGACTTTTTCCAGATCATACTGATGTCGTATGATTAAGGTCTGTATCTCCCATTCTTCACTCAAAGCTCTCATAAACTTTGTGTTTGAATCTTCAAGATTATACACTTTTTCCACCAAAGATAGATCATTGAGCAGAGCAAGAAACCTATCATAGATGTCTGTGACACTCTCATCAGTCTTTGCCTCAAAATGTTCATATTCTTGAACTAAGATAGCCCTCATGTTCTTCTTGATGGCTGTGGTTCCTTGTCATTGAGTCTCAAGGGCATCCCAGATTTCTTTGGCAGTCTTGTAGGCTATAACCCTGTTTGACATCACAAAATCAAGACCGTTATGCAAAATGTTTCTTACCTTTGCATCTTTCAGTACAACGACTTTCTCTTCTAGTGTCCATTCACTTTTCTCCTTCAGCTGGAGATGTTCATCAACAGTAGGAGTTGCAGGTACCAATTTTGTTGGTTTGTAAGGTCCATCATTGATTACATCGAGATAGTCTGGATCTGTAGCTTCCAAGTGCATGAGCATCTTCACTTTCCATGTAGGATATTCAGCCTTCTTCATAATGGGAATTTTGATACTTTCATACTTGTTCAGAGACATGTTTAGATCGATTCTGATAGTGAATTATCAGTTCACTCTGATACCAATTGTTGCCCAGTAAGGATATAATTATTTAAGGGGGTTGGATACAATTGTATAAATGTTTCGAACAAGTAATAAAATATAACAGCTTTTTATATTTCTGATAAAAACTGTTACAAAACTCTCTCAAGAAATACTGATGTTCTTAAGAGTTGCTAGGTCATATGATGCTCAAGTTAATTCACTCTGTGATGACCTAAACTGTGTTTATATAATACACAGCTACAACTAAACAATTTAGGATATGTATTATCAAAAGCTAACCGAAACTGATACATATATTCAACTGAATAGATAAAGTCCAATAACTCAGACGTAAAAGATATATATTCCACAATACAAGGAACATAACAAATCTTCTAAGATGACTGCCTCCAAATACTGATGACATCCAAATGCTGATGATGTGTCAAATCCTGACGACACGTCAAATACTGATGACACCCGAACAGCCAAATCCTGAGCTTCTTCTGATCATTGAGAATCAGTACGTAATAGGAAAGATGATACATATCCTATTTTCAGAATAAATGTTGTTGAGCATATGCAAACAGCTGAACGGAGAATTCAAAATCCTGATATGCTGACTCGTCTGAAAGTATAAACTCTGGTTGTCAGATTCTTACATACAGCTCAAGAAGCAACTACTTCTCAAACCAATCAGATCAAAGAATCATTGATTGCTTCAAGGATGACCACACATCAGGAATTCAGAAACAAATTGCACCAATAGTTGCTAGAAAAACTACAATTGAAGCTAATCAAGCTAGATTGAAAGTTAAACAAGTTTGAATGTCTGATCAACTTACAGAGGTATAGTATTCAATTGAGCTGATTCTTTCTTTACTGCTTGGTGATGATGCCAAAAAGGGGGAGAAAATTGTTAAATCTAAATGTAAAAAGCTGACATTGACAGATACTGATGATAAAAATCCTGATGGAGGTAATAAGGGGAACAAAAGGATAGTGAAATGAGAAGAGGTGAAGAGCGAGTTGGAATTAGTGGTTCATCAAAAGCAATCACTGGATCTCAATCTACACAAGGTGGAGAAAGTGGATGAAGAAAAAGAAGAGTTAGAGAATTAACTTTGACTATAACATCTCAACAAACTTTACAAGTCACAACTACTAATAAAGACCAAGGTATTCTGGAGTTAGAAGCTGGTACAGAAGCAAGTCAATATCTTCAAACTCTGGAAGTAAAAGGAAGAAAGACAACTCTGTTCTACAAGGATCCAAAGATTCAAGCATTTGACTTTGAGGTGAGTAGAAGAATTTTTAAAAGAGAAAATCCTGGAGTTTATCTAAAACAGCTAAGGTAAATGGAGGAAGACTTCAAGAATTCCATAAAGACAACAAATGCTTATATTGCTATTATTTCTCAAGAACTTTATGAAGATGATCCTTCTAACAGACCATCCGATGGTATAGTTATAAGGGAGGAAAGTCAAGCAGATGCTGAAAGGTGTTTCAGATCTCAAGCTATCTTAACTGCTAAATAAAAAGCATAAAGGGAAAAAGAATATAGGAGAGAAGTCAAAGCTTTCAAAGTCTAAAGCTAAGATATTGCAAAGAATAAATCAATATCTACAATAACTAAATCATAAATACTGATAGATCCAATCTATACAGTTGCTAATTCTTTTGATACTGATGAAATTGCTGAAGAAGAAGAAATCAGCCAAGCTCACCAAAGAAGGAAGATTTATGGAGCTGACTGGGCTGAAAAATTGAAATTAACCTCTAACATTGCTTAAGTTAAAGAAAAAACTGTTATTCAACCAATCACAACCTCTGATTGCACTCATGTTGTTGATTTCTCAAACCCAATTCAAGTTGATTTATCAAATCCTGATTTTAAAAACATAGTCTCTGATTATCCAAAACTTACTTTTGAAGAGAGGAAGAAGCTACCATGGAAAAGCGAAAAACCAGCATCTAGAAGAGATTCTTCTAAAACATTAAAGAAGATTTACAGTAGAAGTTCTCACTCTAGAATACCTGGAATCACAAGTGGTATTGGAAGATTAAATGTTGATCTATCTGTAAGAGATGCTTTAATTTTAAGAAAGCAATCTAATTTGAGAGAAATTGGAGAAAATGTGATGCTTGAAGACTTACAGAAGATCATATCAGTGCAAATTGTTATTGATCGAGTTGAAGATACATTAATTTATTTTCTGGAGTCTGGGAAAAACTTAAGGTTGACACAAGAACAGTTCAGAGACAAACAATGGCAGGAATTGGATTTTATTGCTATAATTCGTAAGGTAACTAATTCTGTAACTTCCAGATGGTCTACATTCATAAAGAACCTGATACAGTTAAAGCAGAGATGAATGTCTTACAAATCTAACTACATTCTAAAGTACATTAATCAAACTGAATATGTTGTTGATATGCCGAGCCAAGATAGAAATGAGTCTAAGGACTAAAATTTTAACCTTTAATCCTGATGGAAAGAAAATTGAACATGTGGAGCTAGATGATGAAAGACATGTGTCCTAAGTCCAATCATGTATGAGGATTTAGGAATAACTTTTATGTAATCTTTTTTGATTTCATTGATATTAATAAAAGACTTGTTTTGTTTTTATTACGGGCTTTATCTATTTTAAGTGTTTAACTAAGATATACCACAGTTTAGAGTAAAGCCTTTTATGGATTGTGATGAGATCATAATAATGAGACTTAAAAGATGATAACTCTAAATTTAAATAGTTCCTGGTCGTAGGATTACTAACTGGTAATTAATAATCTGCAAAGATCGGTACATACTATGCTTGCTTCATTATGAAGGATGTCTGTTCTCATAGACATTTGTGTGGTGACACTATAGCTAGTATGTAGATGCTTATTATAGAATAAGCTCACTGAACATGACTTACACAGCTGAACAACTGATAGAGTTCACTCACGTGTCAGCAGATGTTCACATAGTGATAGTTATACAAGTATCCTTAGACTTAAGATCGTCATAGTCATCTTGTGTACACTGAACTATACTTTGGTTTAGTTCTTAGTCTCCAGGGACAATAATAAGGGCTCTACTGGGTATAGGAATTTGTACACAAAGATAGTGTATGATTAATAAAGGATCTACCCCTTCCAGTGAAGGAAGAGAATGTTCAATGCTGATCCACTTATGCTAGTTCAGGAATCTCTGGCCAGAGTGAATGAAATTAGAAAGGAGTTTCTAATTTACATTAATTAGAACTAAGAATAGTGAATGGGAAAGCATATGATTAAATAAGATAGGCTTGACACAAGTTCCATGCCTTGTATTTAATCGTGACATTGCAGGGTAGAAGGAATTGATTGTACGGTAACTATTCACTGAATGAGTTCTTGGTATTCTAAGCAGTGAATTCGTATTATCCGGATAGTCGCGATATGCTGAGAAGTATCCCTCACGATGTAGAATAAACATGATTAATTTATTAATTAATCATATTTAATAAATTAGAGGATTTATATAAATTATGATAAAATAGTTTTATTATTATTTATTTCTACTACCGGCTTAATATTGAACCTACAGGGTCACACCATAAAAGAGAATGATTTAATGGTGGAGGAATTAATTAATAATGGCTGGTAATTATTTTTTTGTGAAATAAATAATTAATTAGCAAATTTAATAATCGATTAAATGAGGTTTAATTAATTATAAATTAATTAAGAAAAGTTCTTAATATTATTAATTAAGAATTTAATTTTGGAAATTAAATCAAGTGAGAGAATTATTTTTCTAAAGTGTTTAGAAAAGGGATTAATGATTAAAAGGTGTTTTAATTATTAGTTAATTGGTCAATAAGAATAATCAATTAAAGGGTTAATAATAATAATATTTTATGGGAAAATTTTCAGCTGAAAATTTTCCCTATAAATATACTATTATAAACCCTATTTGCCTCAACCCCAAATACAAACCCTAATTCTAAAGTAAAAAAGAGAGGGAGGCAACTAATTCTCTCAATCTCTTCCTCCCTCCATTATTTTGATCTCTTGGTGGATACCAGTGGAGTGCTTCACAATTGAGGAGCAGCTTCTAGGGATTTCCGTTCGTCGTTCTTGGTTCGCTATTAAAGGTTAGTAATCGATCCCTCAATTTATTCACGATTTATATGCGTTTATATGGATTTTATATCAAGAAAATGTTTTACCATGCTTCTGTGATGTATAAAATCCTACAATGATATCAGAGCTTAGGTTGTATGCATATAGATCTGTGATAAAAATTTCAAGATTTTGTGATCATGTATGAATTTATTATGATTTTTGCAAGGAGTATTATGGATTAATTATGATTGATTAGAAATTGTTTCTCAAAATTGTTTTGACTGTAGATCTGGGTTCTATAAGTGTTGTAGATCGTCTGGGTATTTTTTTAATAATTTTCTGATGTGTGGATTAATTATTATGATTTTTTGAAGTTGTTTTAATTAAAATTCAAAATTAAATAAAATATGTATATATAATCTGTTATGTATATATATTATGTATCATGTTGTAAATTATTAAAGGGGGTACTGATATTGAGGGCGGCGGCGGCTAAAGACTGACAGGCGTAGAAGAGGAGTCGGCTGCTGCAGGCGCGTGCAGCGCACGTGGGAAGGGGGTGTCGCGCATTCCGGGAATGCGTTACTATAACACCCCCAAATCCGGGGTCGGGGATCCAGGTTGTCACGAGTTCCATTTCCCTTATCAATACTTAATCTTAACAGTCAACCAACTACTGCGTACTGTGACCCCATAATATACACACACACCACAAGTTATAGTCTCAGAGATGAATACCAAAAATAACACAAGTCATTTTATTCCACAATTATAAACCATTTCACCTTAAAAAGGGTTTCTGAATAATTTACATATTCTTTGCCATTATTATAATTCATAAATATACATAAGTCTGGTACATCGAAAGTTGAAAGCCTAGCCTATTGGTAGATCCTACCTCAGCTACACGACATCAACGCCTACAGGAAACTGCGAAACGTTTCCTATCTGCTCGCGAATTGGGAGCTTGATCCTGTTCATCTTGTCTATATGTTGTTATGTAATGAAAGAAGAAAGCAAGGGTGAGAAACAAGCCCACCGAAATAATATGTATAATAATTAACAATATATGAGCATTCTCATAGTACTCATGAAAGTCTTGGTCAAGAAGAAATGAACCAAGTTTGATATCTTAACGCGACCAAGTCGCAAAATATTCAGTATATATGTATATATATACTTTTCAAAATCTTGGAAGTCCTCTTCCATGCATAATACACACAGAGTTCCAGTGTATAACTATATAAAATATCGTTACAAGGTGATCTCATATATCTAACCTTGTCTCAACGTTTTTCTGAAAATCTTTGTCATGCATAAGATAATCATTTACTAGATATAAGTTGAAAAGATGAAGTTACAAGATACTCCAATATACTTATATCTTTTCCGAATACTACTTGAACTACCACCGTTCAGGGTATAACCAGTTCAAAAGTTCATCACATAGATGAGACTACAAGATAAGATTTGAATAGATTCAATCTTTGAAATATCATTCAAAAGAAATGAAGTTACGGGATACTTCATTAAGTCCCGATATATATATATATACACGTATATATATATCTCATACTTTCCTCGGAAACCTCTGTTATGAAAAGTAAAAACAGAGTTATAATATCCAATGAATTTGGAAAGAAGAAAACCTTGGCATAAACCTGATATCTTGCTGATCAGGCAAAGATACCAATAAGTAACCTATTCTACTAGTAGATGGACGAATTCCCCACTGGTCATCACCCTGGCCGCATTAGGACCTATGCTGAACTGCCACTCAGCCACTTACGTATTGATGGACTCCTACTGAGCCACTTACACTTTCATGGACGCCCACTGAGCCCATGTTGCTTATGCCGACTCAAATAGATGGACTTACTTCCCGAACGTTGGGTAAGTAATCAATTCATTTATCAAAACAGCAACCTCGTTGCGAATATAAAATACACCACAGAGCCGGATCCCTTAGATTTTTGAGCGAGTATTCAAGTGCCCTTCAAAAAGGAAGATCTTAAATTTGAAAATGAGTTTTGGGATCCGCTCTAACCTTTAAAAATCATTTTGAAGACTCGAAAACATTTTTAAGAATGTTTGGAGTAATGCTGATTTAATGAAATAAATCAGTCCCGATATATTAGAAAATATCTGAATATTATTATTTAAATAATATTCCCATAAAGGATAATCTCTATAAAAATAATTGAAGTAGAAGTTTTAAAACTCATACTTGAAATGAATAATAAATACCCAAAGATATACTTATACGAAAGTACGATCTTTATTTGAATAATCGAAAATAAGTTTGATTATCGAAATATTATTCTTTAATAAAATAAAGAATATTATTTAATAAAATGAGCGGAGTCATAAGTCCTCGAATGAATATTCAAAATAATATTCATTAAATAAAATAAGCGGAGTCATAAGTCCTGAATGAATATTCAAAATAATGTTCATTAAATAAAATAAGCAGAGTCATAAGTCCTCGAATGAATATTCAAAATAATATTCATTATATAAAATAAGCGGAGTCATAAGTCCTCGAATGAATATTCAAAATAATATTCATTAAATAAAATAAAGTTATCGAATAAACCTTATTCGATTAATAGTTTTGAAAACTATATATGTATATATATATATATATATTATACTCGGGAACATCGACTCCCGGTTTAGAAATATGTTCACCTTTGGGTCCCCTATACTAATGGTATACGCAACTACTGCTTATCTCTAGCATAGGTATTATGCAACTTATAAGCAACTGAATCAAAAATTAGATATCAAGATTATGAAACAGACATGCATATATACCATATCAGCATGCTCCAATATATCGCAAGATTTTCTAATAACAATCATGCACTTATCACAAGATAATGCATATACATATATACATCACAACAACAGTATAACGGGTAGAAAACTTGCCTGAGCGACTGGGGGTGGTAAAAGTCCTGGGATGAGTCTGGTAACCTATAAACCACATATAATTTGGAATTAAACAAAAGTCGCTTAAGAAACTAGACTTTATCCACTTAGACCCTAACGTTCGCTTATACGCTTAACGATTTGCGTTAATCTTTCGCACACCCTCGGCTCCACTAATTTTAATAAATTAATCGTTACGAATTTTTAGGCGAATCTTTCGCGAGTACTCTACCAACTTCTTAATCTACCTTATATAATTGTTTTGTAATCCGATTAGTCTTTTAGGGGACTTAAACAAGGTCTCAAAGTAAAGCGAGGGGTAAAGATTCGTTCGCGAAATGCCGTTACTTAAAACGGTCATTTCTCCTAAACCGTACATCAGAACCAAGCGATCCACATATCAAAATGAAGCTTACGACACGCTCTAGCTAATCATGGAAATGTTATGATTGTTTGTTAAGTTTTCTTTCCTGAACACTAAGAACAAGTAGTTGAATAAAAATGGGCATTATGACGGCTATGTTTACGCAATTACCAATGTTTAAACTATTCCAATTAACCACCAACCAACTCATAACCATCAATAAAACAAAACTTCACTTAAACCATAGCACATCATTCCATAACCTCCAAGTTTTTCAACTCAAACAATCACAATCAAGACCTATGAACTATAATCAAGCTTCAATTACCAAAATACTTCCAAATCAAACCAAACTACTAATAATCACAATCCATGCTTCTCATTTCACAAAATCAACCATTAAACTTAATAACAAATAAATTAAAGGCTAGGTTTTGAAGTTTATACCTTCCTTGGGAGTTGTTAAGTTGCTAGGAAGCCGTAGGGAACCTCCTACAAGCTTGATCTTTCCAAAGAAATCAAGAACACAAAGTTAGGGTTTGAAGTTTCTAAAAGTCCGATTGAAAGAACTGTAAAAATGAGGGTCTTACCTTGCTTATTTGGACAAGACTTGTGAACAAGAGTTGTAGGTCATCTCAATACCTTTCCAACGAGCTATAGAACACAACATTTGAGTGAGAAATGAAGGAGATACAGCAGTTTTAATGTGCTGGTTCTGTTTTGGCCGAGAGCAATGGAAATGGGGGAGGAAATGCTTTTGCTTTCTTGTGTTGGTGGAATAATGTGGTGGATAATGATGGGTTGTCTTGATATTTTTCTAGGTTAATAATAAACAAAGGAGTTAGTGGAAGATGATCTCACCATTTGCCATGTGTTGGTGATTTGTGGTGAGATGAGATCATCCCTAGTTAACTATATAATTAACTAGCCATTCCTTTCTAACTATCACTTGGTTTCTTGTTTGATCAACCATCCACTTGCAAAGGTATTTACAAGAGTCGTTATTCATTTCTTTGTCCGGTTATCACTCAATCTCGTTGATCGTTTGGTTAAATACCTTAATGGTTTTATTGATAAAATCTTCTTGGTATTTTTAATACCTAAATTAATTCTCCTTTATAATCCTTGAATTTAAAATCCTTCATCTTAATATTAATTTCTTAAATCCCTTAATGTCTGGTGGAAATCTCGGGGAAAAATAAAAGTGCTCGTTTTCGAAATCCGACGGCTTTTACATACACTTATTTTCTTTATGGAATACTAATACGATCTTAAAATTTCCATAACAGTACTCCTATATATCGTGGTCTGATAATTTTTCTTAATCAGCATTG
Organism: Apium graveolens; assembly: GCF_009905375.1. Classification (NCBI taxonomy): domain Eukaryota; kingdom Viridiplantae; phylum Streptophyta; class Magnoliopsida; order Apiales; family Apiaceae; genus Apium; species Apium graveolens. The sequence continues at coordinate 132,673,309 of NC_133652.1, read as the reverse complement.
TCAGCAAACGTTACTATTCATCCGGGTTTCAAAAATTTCCAAAAATTGGGGTTATTACAGTCTCCCCTCCTTAAAAGGATTCCGTCCCGGAATCAGATAGAAAACAGTTGGGGATGCTTTTCTAGCATTGTGCCTTCTAACTCTCAAGTCAATTTTCCACATTATGGTTCTACCACCAAATTCTGACTAGTTTGATAACCCTTCTCCTAAGCACTTGTCCTTTTTCGATCTATAACCCTTCCTGGTTGCTCCATATAGGTTACGTCTGGTCGCATGTCTATGCGCTCATACGCCCCTATTTATCTGGCATCCGAATTACACTTCCTTAACATTGATACATGGAACACGTTATAAACTTGCTACAGGTTCGGGGGTAGGGCTATCTCATATGCTAACTTCCCAATACGTCTTAATACCTCAAAGGGTCCAACAATTCGAGGGCTTAGCTTTCCTTTCTTTCCGAACATCATCCATCCTTTCCAAGGGAATACCTATAACTGCACTACGTCCCCTACTTCCTACTCTTTGTCCTTTCGTGTCAAATCAACATACTTCTTATGTCCATCTTGGGCTACTACCAGCCGCCCTCTGATTAGATCTATTATATCCCTGGTCCTTTGGACTACCGCTGGCCCGAGCATCTAGCGCTCTGCAACTTCATCCTAACATAAGGGAGATCGACATTGTGTTCCCTCAAGGATCTTATAAGACGACATCTCGATAATGACATATGATCTATTATCGTAAGAAAACTCAATCCGTGTTAAGTGATCATTCCAAATTCTTTCAAGTCTATTTCACAGACTCTCATCATAGCTTCTAGCATTATAGCTTTTGCTTCTCAATACCCATTCTTTTCCAGTTCGTAATCGGTACTATCTTCCGTACAGAATACTATTCTAGATATACCTTTACTCGCGAGAGTTTTATAACCTTTTAATAATCGCGTCAACTTTAGTATCACGAACGCGTTAGATTCGGAATACCACCGCACTGATACTACTCTTTTCTCGCTGCTTCTATCTTTGAAAGCTTGATCCATCGTATAGAAGTAAAATAATTTATTGAGAGATCACTATGATCATGAACACTTGTTATATCGCATAGTTAGTACAGAAGGTGGCCAACCTTTAGTACTTGACAAGCAATTAAACAACATGTGGTATCCTACGAGGCTTCTATCACACAGATAGATAGTTATTCGGCAATACCTCCCCTTCTGGAAGGGTTGTTCTTCTCAGCTTACATGAAATGAAAAGAAGAGAAAAGAACAAACTGAAGAGAATTGTATATATGTAAAAAAATATTTCCATAAAATATCTGGCTTGGAATCTACCTCTGAACTATAGAGGTTTGTCATAGGATAACAAAACATATACGTATTTATATCAACATCAAGTATTATAGCATCGTATTTCACATGCTTAAATATTTTTGCTATTCCGTCCATCATTCTATTGACCCATGCTCTTCCTCGAGCTTATACAAAATCACCTTTGAAACTCCCTCGACATCGAAAATCGAATCTGGGATCTCATTCTAGACATCATCGTTACTAGAATTCTATGCTTGCATCGCAACCTTCCTCATATAGTCATATGACCCTCTGTTGATAAGGAGGAATAAATATTTAATAGGTAAATAATCTACTTAATTAGTTTATTTAATGATAACTTATACATCACCACGATCCAATTAGTGGTACTCAATCTCAACATTCATTACAATACAACTCTCACAGTTGTCATTGTCTCATTATCCATAGACTCATTGGAGCATTACTCTGGTCCACCACTGACCTACTGTAGTCATTCGCTTTCCATGAAGTCTTAATAGCTAACCATACGGAGTCCATACATATCGTATCGAATTCTTCTAAGGAGGTAATATGATCACCGTTCATGATTCATGAAGAACACTCCTGATCCTGACGTACATTCATGACATGAAGCAGATAAAATGCAGAAGAGTTTTAATGAAAGCAACAATAGTAGGTTAATACCATTCTTAATCATATGTCTATATTAGGAGACATGAAGCTCAAAGGTTTATTTAGTCCTTTTTGAAACATGGTCCTGGCATATTCTCAAGATAGTTCCTTCTAAGATAGATAGCCCGCTCATGGCGATTACACGAATTAAACCTTTACCAAACTACTATTACGGTTGGGTATTGCACAGTCATCAGAAGTAATGTCAATCTTCCAAACCATAATACAACCTGCATGGCTTCAACCATTATCACTGCATTCCTCTGGCACGAGCGCCTATAATTGCTCTCTTGCACTTAGAGTGTCGGCCACCTCATTGGCCTTTCCTGATAGTAATAGTTCCTTATAATCAATGTCTTTTAACCACCTTCAACTAAATTTTCTACCTCATTTCAATCACTGCTTATGTGAAAATGCTTTTCTTAAGTCCTGGTGAGAAAGAATCACCATTTTTCCATAAGTCATTGCCTTAGTCTTTAGATGTGAACATTGTCACGGCTGACTCTCGATCATACTTAGGACGTCTTTTATCATGGGTCCTTCTTGTTTTCACCAATCTTGACCCTCATTGGGTCGATCTATACTTTCTTATGGTTCAACACGTGCCCCACCTGGCATTATTATAATTACGTCATATTTCCTTTATCAAAATTTCTATTCTTGAGAACTTTGAATATTACCTTTTTCCTTGTAAAACCTTTAAGGTTATCCTTGAATCGCTCCTCCTGTATTCCGTAGATACAGGGCATATCAAAATACCATTTACTAATACTAGAACCATTGTCTATGTACTTCTAAAAATTTTCTCTACTGATCTTTAAAGGTTGTTGTTACCATAATCCTTTTTAATTTATACTGCCAAAACTCATGATGTCCCTATTAAGGGCGAAATGCCAACCTTTATGCATTCCCCTAGGATTCATCTCAAGTTATCGAGGTTCTATCCTTAATTTTACCTTTAAAAAGGTACATGCATCCTTCCATGGATAAATCAAGTCATATATCCCTGATAAGGGTATCTTATTCAATCATTCCCACCTCGATAGTATATGCCTAATTTCACAATAACATCTGTATTTAAAATGAGGTCAATCAATATGGCCTCCAAAAGATAAGAACGGTTATCCGCTTTTCTTGCCTGATTCAGTAATGATAACAGGGATGTTCTAGAAGATGTTGGTCGTGTTCAACGTGAACCTTTTAGTTCTAACTACTCATTTACCTCTTTTATTTATCTCAACAGTCATCTCAATGTTGGGATATCTTTCATACCTGGCGTCTCCGTTTCTGGGTATCATGCCCCCGGTCTTACACTTCACATTCTTGAAGGTCACTTTCTTCATCCAATTTTCCTAATTTCTTACTTTCTTGTCTCCTCAATCCATCCGTGTTTCCTTATTAATCAATCGATCTATCTCAAATTTTTATCGAATACTGTCAACTTCAAGGGAATTAACTTTACGTATCGCTAACGCCTTCAAACCTTGAATTTATCTCATGATCAGTCACCATCGCGCTGATGATGACACACTTCTTTATATTTATTGCAAGGGTTTCTTAGGGTTTCCCATACCTAACTCCCTTATCACTTCTCAACTCTATTTCCTTTATATCCCTTTATACTCCTTCCCTTTTCAGTCTTTTATTTTCGTTTCCATTACAACCATTACATAAACCAACACAACATAAGCATTGATTTCAAACATCCCGTCATTCTGGATTCGTGTCCTCAGAACGAATCTTGACAACTTTTATAACTTAGATTCATAATTCATCATACTCGTCCACTTTTGTTCTGGCTCTAAAGCTTTTACACTACCTCCATAACCTTGGGAAGTACTTTCCCGAAAACAATTGTCTGAACTTTAATCAGTTTATTATAACCTCTGGCTCCGTGCCTTTCTTGGCCTTTCACCAACGGGTGGCCTCTCTTTTAGGGGGGGGGGGTAAGTGACAAAAACAGTCTTTTGTACTTCGTCAATCATTTAGAATCTCAAATGATTCCTATATTTCCTTTAGCCAGGCTCTTGCCTCGACTGGGTCAACCTGTTCCTTGGAACTCTGAGAGCTTAGCGACTTAAAGGTCATGAAAGGATTTCCTACCGCATTATTTCCTCAAGGTGGTGGTTGGGAATAAAAGTATAAGTTATGTTTAGACAGGTCCATCCGTATAGGAGTACCATCTCGGGTCTCCTTTCCTTACTCGACTTCTGTTTCCTTAGTCTGAACGTTCCCTCCTCCTCCCCATAATCGGGGTCATCCTACATGTTTTAAATCCTTATTTTCCACTTCATTATGTTATGGGTTCCTTCTATCTTGATGGCGACCTCCCTGACTATCACGTTCAGGGTTTGCTCTAAATTTTATTCCTTAAACTAGCTTTCATCTAAGATCTCATCTTTAAGCTCTTGAACATTTGGAACTAAATTCTATAGGAATACCTCATTATTCCCTTATCATCTTTCTCGGTATTAATCTTTTATCTATTTGTTGGCTCTCTGCCTTCATTCATCACTTTTTCTGGCACAATATGTTCTTTTCCAATAATTCGGGCTGTATTACAATCTCAAACAGATTTTCGGTACCGGCTCCGGTTACCTTCACTTCTATTTCCATTTTCTCAAAATCTCTTATCAACTCTCCCAAAGACATTTTCATCTTGAGTCTCTCTTTTATACTAAGGGCAGTAGCCACCATTTTGGCTTTCCCTGGATGATAAAGAATCTCATAATCGTAATCCTTGATTAGCTCTAACGACCTCCTTTGGCACATATTGAGCTCTTTTTGCGTGAAAATGTACTAGAGAACTTATGGTTTATGTAAATCTCGCACTTTTCTCCATACAAGTAATGCCTCCAATCTTTAGGGCAAAACTATTGCCACGAGCCCAAGCTCATGGGTGGGGATATCGAATTTTATATTCCCTTAATTGTCTTGACGCGTACGCGATTACCTTGTTGTGCTGTATAAGAAGCACCCTAATTCCTTATGCGAATCGTCACTACACATCACGAAATCTCCTTTTTCCATCCGGCAACGCCAACATAGGGGCCACCACTAACCTTTGCTTTAGTTCTTAAAAGCTTTTCTCGCATTTCTCTGTCCATTCAAACTTCTCAGTCTTACGAGTAAGCCGCGTTAAAGGGGATACTATCTTTACAAACTTGAACGAACCTCCGGTAGTGACCGGACAATCCTACCTCTGGTAGTTTCCCTAACCATAGTCATCAATTCCTCAGTGGTCCTTTATTCATTCTTGTCAGGATCCTCCACGGGATCCTCCTCAGCAACAATCCCTTCTAGGACAACATCCTCAACCGCTACATCCTCAATATGAACATCATCCGGTCCTGCGTTAGGACGCTCTATCGGATCCACAATCCGATCTCCAATTAGTAATAAAACATCGTCGTGAATCCTTATGTAAGGAATTACAAAAGAAATTCTTTACGCTTCTATCACGATATTTATAAGGGTTCCCATAAGGGTTTTAACTATCAGTACTACGTCAGGTAGCCCGACTATGAACTTGGCAAGAGTTCTTATTATCTTAGTGAACTTATTATCTTAACGTCACATCATCTCTGAAGTTTATAACGTTTAGCTCTGATACCATTTCTGTAACACCCCCAAATCCGGGGTCGGGGATCCAGGTTGTCACGAGTTACATTTCCCTTATCAATACTTAATCTTAACAGTCAACCAACTACTGCGTACTGTGACCCCACAATATACACACACACACCACAAGTTATAGTCTCAGAGATGAATACCAAAAATAACACAAGTCATTTTATTCCACAATTATAAACCATTTCACCTTAAAAAGGGTTTCTGAATAATTTACATATTCTTTGCCATTATTACAATTCATAAGTATACATAAGTCTGGTACATCGAAAGTTGAAAGCCTAGCCTATTGATAGATCCTACCTCAGCTACACGGCATCAACGCCTACAGGAAACTGCGGAACGTTTCCTATCTGCTCGCGAATTGGGAGCTTGATCCTGTTCATCTTGTCTATCTGTTGTTGTATGATGAAAGAAGAAAGCAAGGGTGAGCAACAAGCCCACCGAAATAATATGTATAATAATTAACAATATATGAGCATTCTCATAGTACTCATGAAAGTCTTGGTCAAGAAGAAATGAACCAAGTTTGATATCTTAACGCGACCAAGTCGCAAAATATTCAGTATATATGTATATATATATACTTTTCAAAATCTTAGAAGTCCTCTTCCATGCATAATACACACAGAGTTCCAGTGTATAACTATATAAAATATTTTTACAAGGTGATCTCATCTATCTAACCTTGTCTCAATGTTTTTCTAAAAATCTTTGTCATGCATAAGATAATCATTTACTAGATATAAGTTGAAAAGATAAAGTTACAAGATACTCCAATATACTTATATCTTTTCCGAATACTACTTGAACTACCACCGTTCAAGGTATAACCAGTTCAAAAGTTCATCACATAGATGAGACTACAAGATAAGATTTGAATAGATTCAATCTTTGAAATATCATTCAAAAGAAATGAAGTTAAGGGATACTTCATTAAGTCCCGATATATATATATACACCTATATATATATCTCATACTTTCCTCGGAAACCTCTGTTATGAAAAATATAAACAGAGTTATAATATCCAATGAATTTGGAAAGAAGAAAACCTTGGCATAAACCTGATATCTTGCTGATCAGGAAAAGTTACCAATAAGTAACCTTTTCTACTAGTAGATGGACGAATTCCCCACTGATCATCACCCTGGCCGCATTAGGACCTATGCTGGACTGCCACTCAGCCACTTACGCATTGATGGACTCCCACTGAGCCACTTACACTTTCATGGACGCCCACTGAGCCCATGTTGCTTATGCCGACTCAAATAGATGGACTTACTTCCCGAACGTTGGGTAAGTAATCAATTCATTTATCAAAACAGCTACCTCGTTGCGAATATAAAATACACCACAGAGTCGGATCTCTTAGATTTTTGAGCGAGTATTCAAGTCCCCTTCAAAAAGGAAGATCTTAAATTTGAAAACGAGTTTTGGGATCCGCTCTAACCTTTAAAAATCATTTTGAAGACTCGAAAACATTTTTAAGAATGTTTGGAGTAATGCTGATTTAATGAAATAAATCAGTCCCGATATATTAGAAAATATCTGAATATTATTATTTAAATAATATTCCCATAAAGGATAATCTCTATAAAAATAATTGAAGTAGAAGTTTTAAAACTCATACTTAAAATGAATAATAAATAACCAAAGATATACTTATACGAAAGTACGATCTTTATTTGAATAATCGAAAATAAGTTTGATTATTGAAACATTATTCTTTAATAAAATAAAGAATATTATTTAATAAAATGAGCGGAGTCATAAGTCCTCGAATGAATATTCAAAATAATATTCATTAAATAAAATAAGCGGAGTCATAAGTCCTGAATGAATATTCAAAATAATGTTCATTAAATAAAATAAGCAGAGTCATAAGTCCTCGAATGAATATTCAAAATAATATTCATTAGATAAAATAAGCGGAGTCATAAGTCCTCGAATGAATATTCAAAATAATATTCATTAAATAAAATAAAGTTATCAAATAAACCTTATTCGATTAATAGTTTTGAAACCTATATCTATATATATATATATATATATATATATTATACTCGGGAACATCGACTCCCGGTTTAGAAATATGTTCACCTTGGGGTCCCCTATACTAAGGGTATACGCAACTACTGCTTATCTCTAGCATAGGTATTATGCAACTTATAAGCAATTGAATCAACAATTAGATATCAAGATTACGAAACAGACATGCATATATACCATATCAGCATGCTCCAATATATCGCAAGATTTGCTAATAACTATCATGCACTTATCACAAGATAATGCATATACATATATACATCATAACAACAGTATAACGGGTAGAAAACTTGCCTGAGCGACTGGGGTGGTAAAAGTCCTGGGATGAGTCTGGTAACCTATAAACCACATATAAGTTGGAATTCAACCAAAGTCGCTTAAGAAACTAGACTTTATCCACTTAGACCCTAACATTCGCTTATATGCTTAACGATTTGTGTTAATCGTTCGCACACCCTCGGCTCCACCAATTTTAATAAATTAATCGTTACGAATTTTAAGGCGAATCTTTCGCGAGTACTCTACCAACTTCCTAATCTACCTTACATAATTGTTTTGTAATCCAATTAGTCTTTTATGGGACTTAAATAAGGTCTCAAAGTAAAGCGAGGGGTAAAGATTCATTCGCGAAACGCCGTTACTTAAAACGGTCGTTTCTCCTAAACCGTACATCGGAACCAAGCGATCCACATATCAAAATGAAACTTACGACACGCTCTAGCTAAACATGGAAATGTTACGATTGTTTGTTACGTTTTCTTTCCTCAACACTAAGAACAAGCAGTTGAATAAAAATGGGCATTACGACGGCTATGTTTACGCGATTACCAATGTTTAAACTACTCCAATTAACCACCAACCAACTCATAACCATCAATAAAACAAAACTTCACCTAAACCATACCACATCAGTCCATAACCTCCAAATTTTTCAACTCAAACAATCGCAATCAAGACCTATGAACTATAATCAAGCTTCAATTACCAAAATACTTCCAAATTAAACCAAACTACTAATAATCACAATCCATGCTTCTCATTTCACAAAATCAACCATTAAACTTAATAACAAATAAATTAAAGGCTAGGTTTTGAAGTTTATACCTTCCTTGGGAGGTGTTAAGTTGCTAGGAAGACTTAGGGAGCCTCCTACAACCTTGATCTTTCCAAAGAAATCAAGAACACAAAGTTAGGGTTTGAAGTTTCTAAAAGTCCGATTGAAAGAACTTTAAAAATGAGGGTCTTACCTTGCTTATTTGGACAAGACTTGTGAACAAGAGTTGTAGGTCATCTCAATACCTTTCCAACGAGCTATAGAACACAACATTTGAGTGAGAAATGAAGGGGATACAGCAGTTTTAATGTGGTACTGGTTCTGTTTTGGCCGAGAGCAATGGAAATGGGGGAGGAAATGCTTTTGCTTTCTTGTGTTGGTGGAATAATGTGCTGGATAATGATGGGTTGTCTTGATATTTTGCTAGGTTAATAATAAACAAAGGAGTTAGTGGAAGATGATCTCACCATTTGCCATGTGTTGGTGATTTGTGGTGAGATGAGATCATCCCTAGTTAACTATATAATTAACTAGCCATTCCTTCCTAACCATCACTTGGTTTCTTGTTTGATCAACCATCCACTTGCCTTGCCACTTGCAAAGGTATTTACAAGAGTCGTTATTCATTTCTTTGTCCGGTTATCACTCAATCTCGTTGATCGTTTGGTTAAATACCTTAATGGTTTTATTGATAAAATCTTCTTGGTATTTTTAATACCTAAATTAATTCTCCTTTATAATCTTTGAATTTAAAATCCTTCATCTTAATATTAATTTCTTAAATCCCTTAATGTCTGGTGGAAATCTCGGGGAAAAATAAAAGTGCTTGTTTTCGAAATCCGACGGCTTTTACATACACTTATTTTCTTTATGGAAGACTAATACGATCTTAGAATTTCCATAACAGTACTCCTATATATCGTGGTCTGATAATTTTTCTTAATCAGCATTGTCAGCAAACGTTACTATTCATCCGGGTTTCAAAAATTTCCAAAAATTGGGGTTATTACAGTTACACCCTGTGGCGCATTCACGGAATGCGTTACACCTTTTAATGGATTAAAAGGGTTGAAACGCATTACCGGAATGCGTTACAGGGCTTGTAACGCGTTCCTGTAATGCGTTACAGCCCATCTGTTTTTTTATTTTCATTTCTGGGAGTTTCGTAACTCCGTTTTGGGCGTGCAATATATCGTTGGGTTCGTTTTTCCGAGACAGATCTAATGGAGTGGTCAAATTTTTTTTATATAAAAGTTTTGAACTGTTTATATTCCCGAAAGTGTTTTAACGCATATTTTAATTGTTTTAATTGCTTTTAAATGCTATAATAAATTCATACATCATTATATCAATGTGTGACATGATATTGCTTGAATGCTTAATTATTTATTTATTTTTATATATGAGATATATGCCTATGTTTTCCATGCGATGATAGATTTAGGTGAACTTAAATCAATATAAGGCGTGCTCTAGAAAATCTAGAATAGGAATCGTTTCTTGCCTTAACAATAATATTATGAATACAATCATGAGATTCTTGTGTTTATGAAGCACATAATTAAATATGAATTTTCAATATTGAGAGAAAGGATGATTCTGTCAAAAGCAGATTTCTATCTGTAAGAAGGGGGTATTAAGTAACGCCTCTTGACAATGCTCCCCCCGATCTGGGAATCATCTGATTATCGATTATTGATTTAAAATATTTAATTTAAAAGGAAGAATATCTTTATAATATGATTATGATTGTAACATAATATAATCCCTCTAAAATTAAATAATATCAAGTAGTAATTGGCCAATGACACAACAGGCTTGTGTTGGTCAAAGCCTTCCAATATGGTAGAAAGTAGTTCTTATTTTTAAATCATTATCGTTTCGTGCTACAGCCGAGGGCTTTTATTTTGAAATAAGAAATACTTCTCTATTACATAGAGATGTGTACATTGAATTAGAATCTAAAGGTCTTTACGTGTTACAGCCGTGGGCCGTTGGAGACTGACTCAATTGTACAAAATATTGGGTTAGACTTGACTTAGAATATTGAGTCTGTCTTGCTACAGCCGTGACTCAATTATTCAAGAGGCTAAAGTTTTATTATGGAATAACATAAGATGTAATTGACAAGAGTTGTCTGTCTATTGAACATCACATGACGTTTCGTGCTACAGCCGAGGTTGTGTGATGGAATGTAGGATCTCTATTCCCACTAGCATTATGAATGCTTAATTTTTCATATGGTGGGAGCCACTTATGAATAAAAACCCGATTCATATAGTGTTTTGAAATGAAATTGAATATTTGCTAAGTGTTGTTATGTGTTCATCATTTACAGATTTACTATATACGTTATGTCTTCTGCACTATCACTCCGGAGTATACTAGATGCTCACAAGTTGACTGGTCCTAATTTTGCTGACTGGCTTCGAAACTTGAGAATTGTTCTCAAGGTTGAGAAGCTGTAATATGTTCTTGACTCACCTAAGCCTACTGAACCTGCTAGCGATGCACATAATGATGAACATGTTGTGTATCGTAAGTGGATAGATGATGCAAATGTTGCTCAATGCATCATGCTAGCTTCCATAAATATTGAGCTACAGAAGCAGCATGAGCATATGGATGCTCACACTATCCTTATGCATCTACAAGAGTTGTATGATATGGCGGGAGGACAGCTCGATATGAGATATCGAAGGAGCTGTTCGGTTGTAGGATGTCTGAGGGATCATCTGTGAATGACCATGTACTTAAGATGATCAATTTGATTGAACGTCTTGGACAACTTGGTTTTGCCATGGATGGGGAGCTGAGCCAAGACTTGGTCTTTCAATCACTTCCAAGTTCGTTCTCGCAGTTTGTTGTGAACTTTCACATGAATAAGCTGGATGTCAGCCTGCCTGAACTCCACAACATGTTGAAGACTGCGGAATCGAATTTTCCCCCTAAGAAGAGTTCTGTTCTTCTAATTAGTGAAGGTTCCAATCTTAAGAAAAGGAAGAAGAATCCTTCCAAGAAGAAGAAAGTAGGTGAGAAAAAGCCGGTTCCACCAAAAGCTGAAGACCCCAAGAGCAAAGTTGTTTGCTTTCATTGTAACAAGGTGGGGCACTGAAAGAGGAACTGCAAGGTTTACCTTGCAGAATTGAAGAAGAAGAAGGGTAGTTAGACTACCGCTTCTGATTCAGGTATGTTCATGATCGAAGTTAATATGTCACTAAGTCAAAATTCTACTTGGGTATTAGATACCGCATGTGGTTCTCATATTTGCAATTCGTTGCAGGGTCTAAAGGAAAGTAGGACTCTTGAAGAAGATGAGGTGATTCTACGTATGGGCAATGGAGCCAGGGTTTCCGCCATATCTGTAGGATCATTTAGTTTACATATGCCTACGGGCAAGACTATTATTTTGAATAATTGTTATTACGTTCCCTTTATTGTGAAGAATATTGTTTCTATTCCTATGTTGGATTTGGATGGTTTTTCATTTATTATTAAGAATAATGAATGTTCTATTCTTAGAGATAATGTTCTTTATGGATGTGGTACTTTAAATAATGGTCTGTATGTATGTGACGTAGAGCATAATTTACTTCAGATTGAACAAACTAATAAAAGAAAAAGGGATGATGAAAATCTCACTTTCTTGAGGCACTACAGACTTGGTCATATTAGTGAAAATAGACTGCGGACATTGCATAAGGAAGGGTTACTTGACCCCTTTGATTTTGAATCATATCCTACATGCGAGTCTTGTCTATTGGGTAAAATGACCAAATCTCCATTTAGTGGACATGGAGAGAGGGCTGCAGATTTGCTAGAATTGGTACACATAGATGTATGTGGACCAATGTCTGCGCAATCCATGGGTGGATTTTCATACTTCATTACTTTCATAGATGATCGATCTAGATTTGGATATATGTATTTGATGAAACACAAGTCTGAAGCCTTTGAAAAGTTCAAAGAATATAAGCATGAAGTGGAGAAATAAACCAAACATAGTATTATAACTTTTTGATCAGATCGAGGTGGTGAATACTTGAATGGAGAGTTTCTAGATTATCTCAAAAAAATGGTATAGTCTCCCAGTGGACTCCTCCATATACTCCACAGTTGAATGGGGTATCTGAAAGGAGAAATCGAACTTTGTTAGACATGGTTCGATCCATGATGAGCTATGCGAATCTTCTTGTATTCCTATGAGGTTATGCATTGGAAACCTCAACATATTTACTGAATAAGGTGCCTTCCAAATCTGTTCCTCAAACTCCATATGAGATATGGAAAGAAAGGAAACTGAGTCTTAAACACGTTAAGATTTGGGTATGTCCAACTTATGTCAAGAAAGTTGACCCAGATAAGCTGGAATCTTGATCCGTAAAATGTAATTTTGTGGGATATCCTAAAGAGACTTTAGGGTATTACTTTTACACCGATCATCGGGTGTTTGTCTCCAGACATGCTACCTTCTTGGAAAAGCAGTTTATCCTTGAAGGAAACAGTGGGAGCAAAATTGAACTTGATGAAGTTCAAGAAGCACAAACTACTACGGATCAAGTGGAAACACCTGTTCAGACTGAACAACCTTCTGTGGAACAGCCCATTCGTAGGTCAGGGAGAGTGTCTCACCAACCTGAGAGGTATTATGGCCTTGTCATTGAGAATGACAATGAGTTGTCAATCATTTATGATGACGAACCTGTGACCTATAATGAGGCTATGAGTAGTGTTGACTCAGAAAAATGACATGGTGCCATGAAATCCGAAATGGAATCTATGTATACCAACCAAGTATGGACTCTGGTTGAGGCGCCTAAAGGTGTTAAGCCTATTGGGTGCAAGTGGGTATACAAAAGAAAGATTGGAGCAGATGTCCAGGTGGAGACCTATAAGGCCAGGCTCATGGCAAAAGGATTCAAACAAAGGCAAGGGATTGACTTTGATGAAACTTTTTCGCCTGTAGCCCTGATCAATTCGGATTTTGCTTGCGATTGCTGCTTACTACGACTATGAGATCTGGCAAATGGACGTGAAAACGGCCTTCCTCAATGGGGAACTTGAAGAGAAAGTGTTTATGACACAGCCAGAGGGTTTTCTTTCCAAGGGAAATGAACACCTAGTGTGTAAGCTGCTGTGAACCATTATATGGTTTAAGGCAAGCTTCTCATAGATGGAACATCCATTTTGATGAGACAATCAAAGAGTTTGGTTTTATCAAAAACATAGATGAACCATGGTTCTACAAGAAGGTTAGTGGGAGCGCGGTAACATTTCTTGTATTGTATGTGGATGACATACTTCTTATAGGAAATGATATACCGATGCTACAATCAGTCAAAGTATGGCTATCGAAGAACTTCACCATGAAGGACTTGGGAGAAGCATCCTACATTCTCGGTATGAAGATCTATAGAGATAGATCTAGAAGAATGATAGGTCTTACCAGGGTACATACATCCAGAAAGTACTTAAAAGGTTTAGGAAAACTCCAAAAGAGGTCTCATACTGATGAGCCATGGAGTGTCCCTTTCCGGAAAGATGTCTCCTAAGACACCTGAGGAAAGAGAGCGTATGAGTAAGATTCCTTATGCTTCAGCAATAGGATCTATCATGTACGCGATGTTGTGTACTAGGCCTGATGTTGCTTATTCAATTAGTGTGATGAGCAAATATCAGTCCAATCCAGGTGAAGACCACTGGAAAGCAGTAAAGAACATCCTTAAGTACTTGCGAAAGACTAAGGACATTTTTATTGTTTTTGGTGGTGAATCTGAGTTGAAAATAGAGGGTTATACTGACTCTAGTTTTCAATCAGAAAGTGATGATAGCAAATCCATGTCAGGATACGTGTTTACTCTGAATGGTGGTGCGATTAGTTGGAAGAGTTCCAAACAGTCTACAACGGCTGACTCCACAGTGGAAGCAGAATATATAGCTGCAAGTGAGGCTGCAAAAGAAGCCGTTTGGATGAGGAAATTTGTTTCTGAGTTGGGAGTTGTTCCTAGCATTGAGGAGCCTATTATGTTGTATTGTGATAACAACACGGCAATAGCACAAGCTAAGGAACCAAGATCTCATAAGAATTCCAAGCATGTCCTGCGGCGCTTTCATCTGATTAGGGAGATTATTGAAAGAGGAGATGTCAACATCGAGAGAGTTGACACACATAACAACATAGCAGACCCTTTAACAAAGCCACTTTCTCAAAGTCACTTTGATCGCCATAAAGACAAGATGGGTATTAGATACTAGAGTGATTGGCTTTAGTACAAGTGGGAGATTGAAAGAGATGTGTCCTAAGTCCAATCATGTATGAGGATTTAGGAATAACTTTTATGTAATCTGTTTTGATTTCATTGATGTTAATAAAAGACTTGTTTTATTTTTATTGCGGGCTTTATCTATTTAAGTATTTAAATAAGATATACCACAGTTTAGAGTAAAGCTTTTTATGGATTGTGATGAGATCATAATAATGAGACCTAAAAGATGATAACTCTAAACTTAAATAGTTCTTGGTCATAGGATTACTAACTGGTAATTAATAATCCGCAAAGATTGGTACATACTATATTTGCTTCATTATGAAGGCTGTCTGTTCTCATAGACATTTGTGTGGTGACACTATAGCTAGTATGTAGGTGCTTATTATAGAATAAGTTCACTGGACATGACTCACACAGCTGAACAACTGATGGAGTTCACTCACATGTCAGCAGATGTTCACATAGTGATAGTTGTACAAGTATCCTTAGACTTGAGATCGTCATAGTCATCTTGTGTACACTGAACTATACTTTGGTTTAGTTCTTAGTCTCCAGGGACAATAATAAGGGCTCTACTGGGTATAGGAATTTGTACACGAAGATAGTGTATGATCAATAAAGGATCTACCCCTTCCAGTGAAGGAAAAGAATGTTCAATGCTGATCCACTTATGTTAGTTCAGGAATCTCTGGACAGAGTGAATGAAATTAGAAAGGAGTTTCTAATTTACATTAATTAGAACTAAGCATAGTGAATGGGAAAGCATATGATTAAATAAGATAGGCTTGACACAAGTTCCATGCCTTGTATTTAATCGTGATATTGCAGGGTAGAAGGAATTGATTGTACGGTAACTATTCACTGAATGGGTCCTTAGTATTCTAAGCAGTGAATTTGTATTATCCGGATAGTCGCGATATGCTGAGAAGTATCCCTCACGATGTAGAATAAACATGATTAATTTATAAATTAATCATATTTAATAAATTAGAGAATTTATATAAATAATGATAAAATAGTTTTATTATTATTTATTTCTACTACCGGCTTAATATTGAACCTACAGGGTCACACCATAAAAGAGAATGATTTAATGGTGGAGGAATTAATTAATAATGGCTGGTAATTATTTATTTATGAAATAAATAATTAATTAGCAAATTTAATAATTGATTAAATGAGATTTAATTAATTATAAATTAATTAAGAAAAGTTCTTAATATTATTAATTAAGAATTTAATTTTGGAAATTAAATCAAGTGAAAGAATTATTTTTCTAAAGTGTTTAAAAAAGGGATTAATGATTAAAAGGTATTTTAATTATTAGTTAATTGGTTAATAAGAATAATCAATTAAAGGGTTAATAATAATAATATTTTATGGGAAAATCTTCAGCTGAAATTTTTTCCTATAAATATACTATTATAAACTCTATTTGCCTCAACCCCAAATACAAACCCTAATTCTAAAGTAGAAAAGAGAGGAAGGCAACTAATTCTCTCAACCTCTTCCTCCCTCCATTATTTTGATCTCTTGATGGATACTGGTGGAGTGCATCACAATTGAGGAGCAGCTGCTAGGGATCTCCGTTCGTCGTTCTTGGATCGCTATTAAAGGTTAGTAATCGATCCCTCGATTTATTCACGATTTGTATGCGTTTATATGGATTTTATATCAAGAAAATGTTTTACCATGCTTCTGTGATGTATAAAATCCTACAGATCATCTATCTCTCGGAAATTCAAAGTTACATAATCTCAGGGCTGCCATCTATCAGAATGATGAATCAACAAATGAAATGAGAGAACATAAACAGAAGATGCAATGGTATTTGGATGTAAAAGAAGAAAATCTGTTGAGGAAGTTTCTTGAAGATTTTCCAGACTGTGTTAGATTTCAGAATGAAGAGTAAAGTCTGATATTCATTGAAGTAATAAAGAATATGCTTACTTGATTTCTGCATTTAGAAAGTTTTGACATCAGCAACTGGAACTTGTACATATTGCCATATTGCACAAGTTGGGGGAGATTGTTAGATATAATTGATGATATCTGGACAAGAAACTATCAGAAGTTCATATCAGGACTTATATCAGTATTTACTGAAGAGTGACATCATCAATACTTATATCAGTAGTTGATGATCAGCAAATGATGTCATCAGGATTTGTTACTTCAGTAGAAGGAAAGCAGGAATTTAAGGTGGTGAAAGACTTTATCTCAGAAGCAATCATACATGGATAGGTTTCCTTATTGTAATAGAATATGATTCCTTATTTGTACCACATCCAAACAAGTTTGGACAAGTCTAGCCAACACATATGACAAACCCTCTCGTGGTCGCATCAAACAAATGAAATCACAACTGACAAATACTATAAAAGGCTCTCTTAGCATAATTGAGTTTATGTAGACTGGTAAAACTTTGGAAGATGATCTTGCTGTTCTCGGAGCCCCTCTGGCTGAAGAAGATATTACAGATAAAATTCTCGATGGCGTAAGTGATGATTATAAAGAGCTATTATGCGCTGTACAAGCAAGAGATACTTCTATTTATTTGAAGAACTTCATGAAAAATTATTAAATTTTGAATCTTTCCTCCAAACCATTATACCTGAGTCCCATCATCTTTCACCTACAATAATTTCTACATCCAGAAACAATCGATATTGGCGTCCTTCACCTCCCCCTCATGGCAATACCACTACTCCCTCTTTCAATTCAATGAATCACTTCTCATCTTAGAGGACAACTACAAGAACTCAGCCATCGTAGAGCTCTCATCATTCTCCCAAGCTATACCTTGGTCATTGTCAAATTTGTCGAGTTCAGGGTCACACCGCAAATCATTGTCCTTCATTTCCCTTAGTTCCTGTTACGAATGCATCTGTATCTGTGTTGGTGAGACTGCGTAGCTGTATGAACAGTTACGTGATAACTCAACACGATAACAACACTAGAACAGGACAGGTTAATAATACTATGTCTACACAAGAAATCAGGAAGAATGAAGACAAGGCAAATACAAAGAATCAGAAGATTAGAAGAAGGCTGAAAGTCTGTTTACAGGTCACTGAAAGAAGTTCATTAATATGATCATGCCTCAGTAAAGAACAATGGTTAAAGACTTTCAGGGTTTCAGAAATATTGAAGATTCAGTATACAAGTGCTACCGGAAGATTTCAGTGTATTGGCATTGATTGAAGATAGACAGTGTTCGAAGCATAGGAATCTGAAGAATCGAAGACAGGGTATAGACAGAGGTTAATGAAGACATTGTCTAGAGTACCAGAAAGGATTCCAGTGAAAGTAAAATTATTTATTGACAGTCAGTGTTCGAAGCAATAAAGTTGAGGCAAGCTTAATAATATAATCAAGGCTATAATACGAAGACCTGAATCGGGGTTAGTCGTCTGTGAACCAGACCAGTTGCACCAGGCGTCAACAGCTCGTGAAAGGAGTCTGGGTATTATTTATAGAAGGATTGTTACGTTGAGGAACGTACTTGGATTGAACGTTTATCTGTTAAAGTACGAGAAGAGGTGCTAGAGTATACAGCTAAACAGCTCAGGGGACTAGCGAAGCTCAAAGTTTAATTGGTAAATTAAATAAATTTATTTAATGGACTTTAATATAATTTATTTAATAAACTTAAAATGATTTATTTTATAAACTCTAAATAAGTTTATTTTATAAATCTAAATTAGTTTATTTATATAAGTTATATTTAAGTTTATTTTATAAATTAATTTAATTATAATTTAAACTTAAAAAGAAAAGAAACAAAAAAGGGGGAGAAAAGAAAAAGAAAAAGAAAACAAAAAAAAGGAGAAAATAGAAAAAAATACAAAAAGAAAAGCAAAAAAAAACCAAAGAAAAACAAAAAGAAAAAAGGGAAAAAGAAAAAGGAAAAAACAAAATAAAAGGAATAACACACGTGTACAAGTTTGTTGTTTTTTTGTTTTTTATAAGATCAATTAAGTACAAATATATGTACTTGATTTAGTTTGTCGCCACATGCATACTAGTACACTCCTGTCGCCACAAGGGTGTTAGAATTGTAGTAATCAAGTTTTGCATGTACTAGTAGGATAGTGTCGCCACAGAGCAAAACTTATATCTCCTGTATCCCTTGTCGCCACACAGCATGTCGCCATAGACCTCTTGCACTCCTTGTCGCCAAAAGAAAAACAAAAGAAACAAAAGAAAAACAAAAAGAAAAAAGGGAAAAAGAAAAAGGAAAAAACAAAATAAAAGTAATAACAAACGTGTACAAGTTTGTTGTTTTTTTTGTTTTTGATAAGATCAGTTAAGTACAAATATATGTACTTGATTTAGTTAGTCTCCACAGGCACACTAGTACACTCCTGTCGCCACAGGGGTGTTAGAATTGTAGTAATCAACTTTTGCATGTACTAGTAGGATAGTGTTACCACAGAGCAAAACTTATATCTCCTATATCCCTTGTCGCCACAGACCTCTTGCACTCCTTGTCGCCACAGAAAAGCTGTCGCCACATAAGTTGTTTCAATTCTCAGCCACACAATTATTGGATAAAGTCTACACAATTGCAGCAGAAGAGCAGAGCCATTCATTCTGAATTATTTTCTGTTCATCTTCTCTCCCAAAAAGAGAAGTGAAATGGCAGCATTGATTTACAGAGAAGCTCAAGCTATTTGTTTATCCATTTAACTTCTCACCGGAGTAACGTTATAATTCCCGATTTAACTCTTGTATTTTTAGGGGCATTATAATCTTTACCCGATAATTAAATCCTAGTACAAACAAAAGCTAGATTACTGTATAGGATTTGATTTGTAAATCTTTGTAGTAGCTAGGAACTTTGTTGTTCTTAGATTGTAGCCGGTTAATTTATTTACCGGAGTGTAGCAACACCCTCGAGGATTTATATATGAATATATATTTCCCCGAATCTCTTGTGTTCCTCGTTTTTATCGTTCCAAATACTATTCCTCTCAAGAACACGAAACCACTAACCGAGCACTAAATATTTTATCCGCTAAAGATTCGAAAGAATTTTTAATTTAGTGATTATCGTATTCAACCCCCCCTTCTATGATAATTTGGGACCTAATAAACTGCATCTAATGTCCCAACAACAGACATCGTGGAAGCCACTAGCTCACTTTCTATCTCACTCTTCACCTACTCCATCCTGGCTTTTGGACAACAGTGCATCACATCATGTTAGTGCTAACTTAAATAATTTATCTTTCCACTCTCCATATATTGACAATGATGATATTATGATTAGAGATGGCTCCGACCTTCCAATCACTCATATGGGTCTCCAAACTCAATCTCATACTTTTTATTTGAATAATATTCTCTGTGTACCATCTATGAAATGAAATCTTATATCCTTATCACAATTTTGTAATTCTATTAATGTTTCTATTGAGTTCGTACCATCTACTTTTCTTGTGAAGGAATTACAGACCGGGGCAATACTCCTACACGGAAAAACTAATGATGGTGTTTATGAGGGGCCCACTTCCTCACCTTTCACTACCTTTTCCGCAATAAAGACCTCTTCCGCAAGCTGGCACTACCGCTTAGGACATCATGCTTTTCTAATTCTCAAACATATTATCTCTAGCAATAATTTAGGTTTATCCACCCCTATATCCTCAAAATTTTCATGTAATGCTTGCTTATGCATAAAAGTCACAGATTATCATTTTCTAATTCTACGGTTGTCATTACTACTTCTCTTGAAATTATAGATTCTGATGTTTGGACTTCTTCAATTTTCTCAACTCATGGATTTAAATATTATGTAATCTTTATTGATCATTTCACTAAATATATTTGGTTCTATCCACTTAAAAATAAATCTGATGTCAAAAAAAATTCATTAAATAAAGCCACTATAGAAAAAACATTTCAATTCCACCATCAAAACATTTATACTGACAATGGTGGAGAGTATGTGGCCTTAACTAATTTCCTCTCTACAAATGGCATCTCACATCATACCACACCATCTCACACACCTGAACATAATGGTTACTAAGAGAGAAGACATCTTCACATTATCGAAACTGGTCTTGCACTCCTTTCTCATGCTTCTTTACCTCTCTCATACTGGCTTTATACATTTATCACGACTATCTACCTAATCAACCGAATGCCTACTCCTACCTTAAAAAAAATTCACCTTACCAACAAAATATTCCATTCAACACCAAATTACTCAAAGTTACGAGTCTTTGGCTGCTTATGCTATCCCTGGATTCAGCCTTACACGTCACACAAATTAGAAGCACGCTCCAAACCGTGTATTTTCTTTGGTAATCTCTTACTCAAAGTGCATACTTCTGCCTTGACTCATCCACTTCGTGTGTATACGTCTCACGACATGTCAAATTTGTTGAATCTAAATTTCCATACACCCCTCTGTGTGCACCATCAACCACTGATTCTGCAACTTCTATCAACACCTGGATTCCTCCTTTAATCACAATCAGCTCACCTTCTTCCCAATCACCACTGAATACGCCATTTGAAGTTATTGTCACGCAGCAGTAGCCATAGGCTATAATTTCATAAAACACTCCCGAACCAGTTTCATCAATCAACCCATGCAGTGCTCTCATCAAAATTCACCTTTAGCGACATCCCCCACCAGTCTTGAGTCATCTTCACTATCATTACATCCTCTCAATCTAAGTGAAACACGTGTTTTACCTACTCACACAATGACTACTAGAGCCAAAAATAATATTCATAAACACATTACTAAGTTGAATCTTCACACATAACTCTCCGATTCTAGTGATCTTGAACTAACAATTGTAAATAAAGCCTTGCTCGATCCTAAGTGGCATAAGACCATGTCTGATGATTATGATGCTTTAGTAAAAAATGGCACATGGGAACTTGTACCGCCTGATTCAACATAGAATCTAATTGGATGTAAATGAGTTTTTAAAACTAAACGTAACTCTGATGGCTCCGTTGACATGTACAAAGCGTGTTTGGTTGCAAAAGGATTTCATCAAAGGCCAGGAATTGACTATCTTGAAACTTTTAGTCCTATTGTAAAACCAACTACAATACGTGTAGTCCTTAGTGTAGCTGTATCTCGGGGTTGGTTCTTACTCCAACTTGACGTCAACAATGCATTCCTTTAAGGCCACATTTATGAGACTGTGCATATGCAACAACTGCCAGGTTTTGTTGATAAACATCATCCAACCTATGTTTATAGAGTTCGTAAAGCAATATATGGTATCACGCAAACTCCTCAATCGTGGTATCATGAACTTAACACTTTTCTCTTTCAATTTGGCTTTAAAAATTCTCATGCGGATTCATCTCTTTTTGTGCTCAATATCGGTGGTCATCGTATTTATATCATTGTATACGTAGACGACTTAATAATTACAGGTGAAAACTCTCAGATGATTGACTCATTTTTTGATGTTCTTGCTCGTCGATTCTCCATCAAGGATCTGGGACATCTCTCCTATTTTTTAAGAGTCAAAGTTGTTCCAGATCAGCAAGGTATTTTATTATTTCAAAGGCTATATATTCAGGATATTTTAGCTCGAACTCACATGACATATGTAAAACCTATGCTAACTCCATTTCCGACAGCCCACCTCTGACAAAATCAGGTTCCGTATTGTCTGGTCCAACGGAGTACATAATAATTGTTGGCAGCCTTTAATATCTCTTGATTACAAGACCGGACATCGCATTTGTCGTTAACAAGCTCTCTCAGTACATGCACAGTCCAACATTTGATCACTGGAATTTTGTAAAGAGTTTATTACGATATCTCTGTGGCACAATTAATGAAGGCATCCAAATATATCGTCAATTTCCCCTGAATTTACATGCCTACTCTGATGCGGATTGGGTTGGTGATATAGATAATTTTTCTTCAACAAATGCTAATATCATCTACCTTGGTTGGAATCCAGTCTCGTGGAGTTCTAAAAAGCAGAAAACTATAACAAGATCTTCCACTGAAGCTGAATACAGATCAGTAGCAAATGCAGCAACATCATTCAATTAGGTGTGTTATGTCTTAACTGTTCTTGGGGTTCAGTTATCATGTTGTCCAGTCTTATATTGTGACAATGTCGATGTTAAACTATGCTCAAATCATGTGTTTCACTCTCGAATGAAACATGTCGCTATTGATTATCACTTTATCAGAGAGCAAGTACAAAATGGTAGCATGCGTGTTGCTCATGTATCTTCGGCTGACCAACTTGCAGATGCCCTTATTAAACCTCTTTATTATATTCGCTTTCTTGATATTAAAACCAAGATTGGAATTCGAAATCGAGCTCCATCTTGAGGGGCCATATCCGAAGTAATCCATCTGTAATACTGTGTAGTTATCTGTAATGTGTAAGTGATAAAGATAACAATTACATAGTATTCAGAAAGAATAACATCACTATATTTTAAGAGTTTGTTGTATTCTCTCTATATATAACATCTTCAGAATGTAAATGGAAAGATGAGTTTAATGATGAAATTTATATTTAAGAAAATAACATTAGAATGTTTGTTTGATATCTAAATTCAACTTAACGGTTAAGGTTCGTTACATTAAAAAAATATAAATATTTTAATATCCGCACTATTTTATTAATACAGAATCTATATTATACTATAATAACCGAATGTGGTATAATTTGATTTAATGCTTATCCCCTAATTTTGGTTATTAAAAAATAAATAAATAGTGTTATATATCCGCTAAATTACTAAATTATTAAACTACCACACACGTAGTCTACTTATCCTACTAAACTACAAACATGACTTATCCTATTATTAAAAAAAAATAGTGTTATATATCCGTTAAACTACTAAATTGTTAAACTACTAGATATAATATAATTATCCTACTAAACTACGATCACATGTTATCCTATTATTTTTATTATAAATTTATATTTAATATATATTTATATAAATATTTTTAAATTATAATATGACGGGATATTTAAAAATTTTAAATATTAACGGGATGTACGGGATTTAAGCTAGTTAAAGATAATTTGTTAGATTTATACAATCATACATCTATAAGTTAATAAAAAAATTCAATCAAAGTAGATTTAAATTGTAAAAAATCCAAATTATAATTAAAATTTCGATTAGGTTTGATCCCCAATTTGAACTTAAAAATTCTGACTCATGCCCCAAGCTTCTCGATGCAAAACCTACATCATATTACAATTAGGGTGAAAGTACTGGCTGAATTATGCCGTTGTTCAATATCATTATATCAATGGAACATCAAATACTCATTTTGGGATGTTCGAAAGGCTTAACCGTTTAAATCAATTCTAATAAAATCAGACGAGTAATACTAATGCAGACAAAAAGCACAATAAAAAAAATTGTGTAACAGTATTAATAGAAGCAGTGTATTGTGGGTGCAAAGGCAAGGACAGTGGTCACATATACATGAATAACTCCATTCAAACATCATACCCTCTTTGTTTGGTTGTCCATATATAAAGGGATTCTTGATAAAGACCTTTCTCCTTTCTCCCCAACTAACAAATTAATTAAATTTGCATCATTCAATTTCTCAAAATGATTCTATCACAGTACTGTCAGAATATTTTTCACCCCCACTTGGGCTTGCCCAATTGAAGCAAACCCCAGTCTATTACCTGTGTACTAGTACCAAATATTTTAAATATAGACTTTAATTGTATTCAAATCTTCATTTCTTTCTGTTCCATTTACTTTCCCTTTTTCATCTTTATAAATTTACTGCTACTTTTCTGAATTACAAAAGAGTGGTAAAAGAAGTAAATTTAACAAAGACTGTGCACAGTGGCAAAGGAAGCAACAGTATTGAGTGTTTGCTCACTTCCCAAAAAAACTGCTTTTTCTGCAGTTTGAGGTTAAGTTTCCTTTTTAAAATTTGAGTTGTAATTAAAATTTTTACTGGCCTCCCGTGTGTGTTACCCTAAAATTTTATGTGTTTCAAATTGTTGTCTGCCTCCAGGTGAAAAGTCTAATGTATAAAATTTTATTTTTGTTAAACCTAGACTCCACGACCAAAGTAAACCAGCTTGTTGTTCATTATTATTAGGCCCGGCTCCATGATAATAGAAGGCCAGTGCTTATGTAAATTTTGTACCCTATAATATATCTTTTTTCTCTCTCTTCCCACTTTCTTTTATATTTTATGAGCTCAAGTTATTTTTAGTATTATAAAAATAATTAAAGAGTAAATGTAGAGAGTATTGTTAAAGATTAATATACATTATTTTGCTAAGAGCCAATAATTTATATTATATTTTGAAATAATTTAAGAGACTATTGAAGATACTCTAATAACTTTAAGAGATGAAAATAAAGAAAGATCTTTAACATTATATTATAAATTAGATGGAATAAAAATGCAAAATGGAAGTAAAGTAATTAGTATAGAAACTAAAATAGTTTATGCTAGACTGAAAACATCCGGTAAAGAAACAAACGGAATTAGGAATAATAGTACCAAAATTATACAATGATATATTAGAAAAAATTGAATATATAGAAGAATCTCAAATAACAATCCCAGAAGAATTTACGATAGATTTTACTAATAGACAAATAATTCCAACACAAAGAATTAAACCAATATTAGAAGGATCTAGATTAAGTTTTAGAAAAGAATTTAGACATTTAAGTTTTAGAGAACAACCAATTATGTCAAGACAATATAGTTTACCTAAAACTATAAATTTAATAGATGTGAAAACTGATAGATTAAAAATTAAAGTAATAATATTCGAAGGAATTATAGCAAAAGATTGTATAGCTGAAATAAATACAGGCGCTGTTAAAAGTTTTATACACATAAGTAAAATTGATGAAAATAACTGCTCCATAATAGAACCACAAACTTATAATTATCCTGAAAATGAGAGAGAAATTATAATTAATAAAAGCGTAAATTTAAGATTTAAACTACAAGATTTAGAGTATAATATAAACATAGGAGTTATAGAATATGATAGTTCTAATGAATTATTATTAGGAAGTGACTTTTTAACAATGATAAATTATAAAATTAATAATAAAGGCATTGAAATAAATGACTAAGGAAAAATTCGATTTATTAATAAAATATGAATACACATGAAAAAATAGAAAACAAAAAACATAAATTACAAAAAATAAAAGACGCTCTAAAAGAAGGTGTATATTCACAAATAAAATATTTAGAATATAGTGAAAAAGAAATAAAATTAGAAAAAGACATAAAAGAATTAGAAAAAGAAAGTTCAAAAACTGAAAAAATATGGATAGATATGGGAAATGGATGGAAAAAATGAATAAATCTAACTAATGAAAAGAGAAATGGATGGAAGGAATGAGCTAATAAAATTGGCTAATGAAAAAATAGAAGTTTTATGGGAAGAAATCATAATAAAAGAAAAAATTCAAAATATGACATTAGTAATGAATGAGATTAAAACGGATCAAACTCAAACAAGACAAATAATAAGAGAAGAATTAACTAATCTATGGAATGCATCTGAAATACCAACATTTAAAATAATATTAGAAAAATTAACTAATCTAGAAGACGAAAAACCAAAAAATAAACAAATGCTAAAAGAAGCTATCACAGAAACACCAGAAATTTGGCTATAAATGCTAGGAGGAGACCTAAAGAACCTGTTATGATAGATATTAGTAAAATGAAACCCGTTATACCAGAATCTGTAGATAAAACATTAGATGTATTATCTTCGTTACATAAAAAAGGAAAATTCTAATGGACAAATAAGAGCATAATGTAATAATATTTCTTAAAAATCATGGGAAAGAACTACTAGAAAAAGAAAGATATAAATATGAACCAATGAAAAAGGAATCAAAAAATTTAGATATAGAACAGGAAAAAATAGAATACATACAATTAAAGTTTGAAAAACAGGAACAAGAATTGAAAAGATTAAAAGCAGAAAATAGCAAACTCAAATTAAACACTAATGAAGAATGGTTTGACAAGTATAAAAAATATAAGAACAAATATGAAAATATTAAAAAAGATTTGAAAGAAACTAAAAGAGAACTAAAACAAATGAAAAAAGAGTTACATCAGGAAATAGAAGAAACCAAAAGAAATTTAGAAATGTTAAGAGAAGAAATCAAAAAAAATAAAGAAAAAGAAAAAATTACTGAAAGCACAAGTAACTCAGATACTTCAAGTAATAGTGTCAGTTCTAATGAAAAATTAATAAATTTTATAGAAGAATATGAGAATGAAGATAAATCAGAAATAGAAAAGGAGAACAATCAAATAATGTAAGCCTTAAGAAAAATGAAAAATGTGAATGATATCATAAAAGAAGAACCACAAAGTGACAATCAAGATGAATATAACGAATCTATAGATACTGAAATGGAAACTGTAAATGAAAACGTTGATAACTATCCAGAAGAAGAATTAACAAATGTTAATTTAGAAGTAATAACAAGAAGTAGTAATAAAATACCTAAACATATACCAATCGAACATCATGCAGAATTTAAAGAATTTGTAGGATCTATGTCACAAGGTGTTAACCTTAATGGATATTTCTTAGATTTAGATAATGTCTACGAAGAACAAGAAATTAGTAGAAGGATTACAGATTGGAATCTAGGAACTTATATAGCACTAATGAGTTCCACACATATTGATAATTTAGATTATACTTATGATTTAATATCTAAAACATTAATAGGAAAAGTAGCATTTTGGATAGAATCTATAGCATACCAATTAAAAACAAAGTAATGCGTAATGTAGGAGATTGGAAATCTATGCTACAAATCTTTGATATGATACTGAAAAGAGAATTTTTAGGAGAACCATGGATAGCAGCTAGAGATCAAGTATTGATAGAAAGAAAAATAGAAATAATAATGAATTTAAATAATATGAAATGTTGTAAAATAAATAAACTACCTGAATATAGTATAAGCTTTACTAAATTCTTTTATGAAGCTAGGTTTCAACCCGAAGAAAGCCTAATCTACCAACAACTATATTATGATCATCTTCCAAAGCCATATAATAATTAAATAACAAAAGAATATAATAATTTAGAACCAAGAAAAAACACTTTAGGAGAAAGAATAAGAGTATTAAGAGGATATCTTATGAGAAAATACGAAGAATACCGAGTTCAACAAACAGTTAAAAATGATAAAAAAAACTAGGATTAAGAGAAATATGTGGTTTTACTGAAAGAAGATTAGTATTTAGATGTGATGATGAAAGAAGAAAAAACCCAAGTAAGAGATATAAGAAAAAATACATAAAAAGATTTGATAAAAGACAAAACTACAATCAGAACAACAATCCATATTATAACAAATACAAAAGAAGAAAGTTCAGAAAATTCAGAAATAATTCTGGCACAGGGAAAAGATTTAGGAATAGAAGAAAATTTAGAAGAAAACCATTCAATAAAGGAAAAGAAAAATTGAGTGAATGCAAATGTTGGAATTGTAATGAAAAAGGACATTATGCAAATAAATGCCCTAAATTAAAAGAAAAGGGGGTAAAATATATAAATACATCACAGTTTATAATGAATCTGGAACAAATAAAAGAATATAATAATAACTGGTATGAATATGAAGAGTTTTATGTTAGTGAAACTGATAAAGATAGTGGATCAGAATCTTTCATTTATAACTCTTCAAGTGAAAGTTATTCAGATTAATGGTAGCTATTTACATAGAAGCTTATGTAGAACATAAGCCCGGAAAATTAATAAAATAAAAAATATTTATAGATAGCGGAGCAGACTTATGCTTGGCAAAAGAGAAAGTATTAATCTCGCATAAATGGAAAAAATCTAAAATACATAGAACTAAAGTAACAGGATTTAATGAACAAAGAAAAGAATTAGATACAATAGCTGAAAACATGAGGATAATATTAAATAAAACAATATTTAAATTACCTTTAATCTATCAAGAAAATAAAATGAAGCAACCAATATTATTAGGAAATAATTTTTTAGATCATTTTAAAACACAAGTTGTTACTTCTAATACTTTAAGTTTGCAAACACCTTGCAATAAATGGATAATATTAAAAAGAATAATGCCTATAAACACATTAAGTATAAACAATTTGATAATAAGTAGAAACAATAATCTACAAGAATTATCGAAAAAATATCATAGTCTACTAAAATCAAATTTTGGAGAAAATCCAGTACAATTATGGGATAAAGAAAAAATATATGCTGAGGTGAAATTAATAAATCCAAACGATATAATCAGATCAAAACCTATTAGATATAGCCCAACGGACCAAAAAGAATTTGAAATCCAGATAAATGAATTATTAAAACAAAAAATAATACAAGAAAGTAAAAGTCCACATAGTAGTCCAGCTTTTTTAGTAAGAAAACACAGTGAACAAAAAAGAGGCAAGGCTAGAATGGTAATAGATTATAGAGAATTAAATAAAAAGACTATATTTGATGGATATTTCTTACCATATAAAAGAAATCTTATTAATAGACTTGGAAATAAAAAATGGTTTAGTAAATTTGACTGTAAAAGTGGATTTTGGCAAATTAAGCTGACCGAAGAATCCAGACCTTTAACAACTTTTAGTGCATCGCAAGGACATTATTAATGGATAGTATTACCCTCTGGATTAAAAAATGCTCCACAAATATTTCAGAGAAGAATGAACCAAGTTTTTAGAAAATTAATAGATTTTTGCATCGTATATGTAGACGATATATTGATATATAGTGACACTTTAGAATGCCATATAAAACACCTAGAACAATTTATAACAATCGTAAAACAACATGGGATACTACTTTCTGAAACGAAATCAGAAGTCTTTAAAAATAAAATAGAATATCTAGGATATATAATAGATAAAGATGGATTAAAATAACAAAACCATATAGTTTCAAAAATACAAAATTTTAAAGATAAACTATAAAATAAGAAAGAAGTCCAATAATTTTTAGGAATAATTAATTATGCAGCATATCATATAAAAAATTTACAACAATTAAGAAAACCCTTACAAGAATTAACAAAAAATAAACATTTTGAGTGGAAAGAAGAACATGATAAAGCTGTTAAAACTCTTAAAGAAAAGGTCAGTAATTTACCAAAACATAGGATACCAATAGAAACAGATAAATTAGAACTTTATACTGATGCTAGTGATATAGGATGGGGAGCTGTTCTTATTGCTTACAAAAATAATGATATTGACAATGAAAAACCCCTTATATGTGGTTATGCAGGAGGAATGTGGAAACCAAATGAACTAAACTACCATATAAATGAAAAAGAATTATTGGCAGTAAAATTTGGAATCAAAAAATTTCATTATCATTTATTACCAGTAAAGTTTATAGTTAGAACAGACAATACTCAAGTAAAGGCTTTTATTACAAACAAAATAGATTTGTTACCAGAACTAAATAGAAGAAGAAAATGGCAGTCATTTTTCTGTTGTTATGATTTTATTGTTAAAAACATATCTGGTACTAAAAATGTTCTAGCTGATTTTCTTAGGAGGTACAAGTATGACGACTAACAACTTTGATGTGTATATCAGTGATGTTACAAAAATTATTACAAAAAATCATGAAGATATAGCCCAAAAATATGAAACGATCACCCAGTTAGACAAAGACATCAAGATTTTAGTCCAAGAAAATTCATCTTCTGAAACAATTATCAGATGCTATAAAAGACAAACAAACAGTGAAAACTCTACAAAACCCACTTGCACCCTCTGCCAAACCACAAACTTTTACATCTAAACTTGCAACTATGCCTTCTTCTTCAAACTCACATGAAATATCTCCACCTATTTCCATGAGTGCCAGGGTTAAATTCTCATCTGAGATCATAATAGCATACGAAAAAATTATGAAATATTATGACTATAAGTCAAATGATCAGATAGTACGAGGCATTAAAACAAGTAAATATCCAAGATATTTGTGCCAAATAAATACAAACCCAGATGTGGTAGAAAAACTATTTACCTATGGATTTATTGTTAGGAATATGTGTATTAGTTTGATGATAAGTTAAACAAAACACTTAAGTAGAAATCTAGTGTTTGTAGCCTCAACAGATAAGACCATCTTGGCTATCCGTTGAAGGAGTAGTTTTACTTAGCAATAAGTTTAGTATTGTAGCACATTTCATTCTCTGGATTCAAGTTGTAATTCTTAGATGTTGTAGGAAAGTATCAGTCATGTTGACTACTAGTGGATATGCAAATAGGAGGGCTAATTGTAAATATTTCATGCCTTGTAATTTTGTATAAGTGAAGAAGTATCAACTGATATTGAAGACCTTCAACGGATAAGAAACAAAGCTTCAACGGATGTCTCTAATGCTTCAATGGATAATATCCATCAACGGATAAGTGCTTCAACGGATAAAGACTTCAACTGATAATGCATCAACGGATAAAGCTTCAACGAATAAAGCCTCAACGGATAAGGCATCAACGGATGAAAGCTTCAACGGATGCTTAGTTCAACGGATGAAAGCTTCAACGGATGCTTAGTTCATTAGCAGTTGATAGTGACAATTCATAAGCTGACAGAGGCACATGGGTTGACAGAGACAAACTGGAATGTGGAAGCCTCTAGGAGGAATCAAGAAAATGCAGCATTTCCATTCTGGTACAAACAAGGAAGTATTCAAAGATTAACAGCTAAGCCTAAAT
The DNA here is from genome assembly GCF_009905375.1 of Apium graveolens. Classification (NCBI taxonomy): domain Eukaryota; kingdom Viridiplantae; phylum Streptophyta; class Magnoliopsida; order Apiales; family Apiaceae; genus Apium; species Apium graveolens. The sequence continues at coordinate 132,641,583 of NC_133652.1, read as the reverse complement.
TGCATTGGATAGAGAAATGAAGAAGAAACATAAGAAGAGCCTTTTTAATTGTATTTTACAGTTTTGTCTTCACTTGTAAACTTGGTGATATATAAACCAAGTAGCAGCTAGTAATTAGATGTGAATTTTCCAGAGCTGTTTAGAAAAATCCAGAGAAAAAATCATCTAGTTTGTACTAGAAAGCAGCTGTGATTTAATTCTTTGAATCACAGATTTTCTGAAATAACACATCTCTGGTGGAACAACAAATCCACCAGAAAAGTTTTTAAGTTCTTTGTGTTCTTTACATTTGTGTTTGAATATATATCTGTCTGTATTAGCTTCAAGCCATTCACACACATTTGCTCACTAAAACACTTAGCCTTAGAAACTACTCAAAACTTGAAAAAGTTTTGAGATTTACATTCAACCCCCTTCTAAAAATCTTATTGTTAGTCCACTGGGAATAACAATTGGTATCAGAGCAAGCTCTTAACATACAAAGAGTTTAAAGATCTATTCTGCTAACATCATGAGTAAGAAGTATATTGGTGTAAAGATTCCAATCTTGGAAAGAGATAACTATCATCACTGGAAAGTGAAGATGCATTTACATCTTCTCTCACAAGATGAAAGCTACATCAACTGCATTGAAAATGGTCCTCGCATCCCTCACAAGGTGGCCACAGCTGCTACTGCAACAGTTGCTGTTGGACAGTCTATTCCCAAGCCAAAGGCAGAATGGACTGTTGAAGATATTGAAGAGGTTCACTAGGACAAGAAAGCCATAAACATTCTGTTTAATGGCCTAGATCAAGATATATTTGACAATGTCATTAATAGCCAAACTGCTAAGGAAATTTGGGATACTGTGCAGCTTATCTGTGAAGGCACTGAGCAAGTTAGAGAAAACAAAATGCAGCTTCTCATTCAACAGTATGAATATTTTCATTTTGAAGAAGGAGAATCATTGAATGATACATTCAACAGATTTCAGAAACTGTTGAATGGATTGAAGCTGTATGGCAGAATTTACCAAGTCAAGGACTCCAATTTAAAATTTTTAAGGTCTCTACCAAAGGAATGGAAGCCTATGACTGTTTCTCTAAGAAATTCTCAAGATTATAAGGACTTCACACTTGAAAGATTATATGGAATTTTGAAGATATATGAACTTGAGATGGAGCAAGATGAGCTGTTGGAAAAAGGGAAGAGAAAAGGAGGATCAGTTGCACTTGTAGCTGACAGTGAGAAGGTTGACGCCAGGAATGAGGAGAAGACAATGCCAAGTCTCAAAATTGGCACAAGCAAATCAGAATCAAGCAAGGGTAAAGAGCAAGTAGCTGAGGATGAAAACAATTCCAGTCAGGATGACTCTGATGATGTTGATGAACATCTGGCTTTTCTGTCCAGGAGGTTTGCAAAGATGAAGTTCAGGAAAAATACAAAATTCACTAAGCCAAACAAAAATATGGTGGACAAATCCAAGTTCAAATGTTATAACTGTGGCATTAGTGGACACTTTGCAAGTGAGTGTAGGAAGCCAACCTCTGATAAGAAGAAATTTGAGCAAGTTGATTACAAAAAAAAAGTATTTTGATTTGCTCAAACAAAAGGAAAGAGCTTTTCTCACTCAAGATGATTGGGCAACAGATGGAGTCAATGAAGATGATGATATGGAATATGTCAACCTAGCCCTGATGGCTAATTCTGATGAAAATGAAACTAGTTCATCAAGCAACCAGGTAATTACTACTGATCTCTCCAGCTTTCTAAAAATGAATGCAATGAAGCCATAAATGATATGTCCAATGAATTATATCATTTGCGTGTTTCCCTTAAATCACTAGCTAAAGAAAACACTAGGATCAAAGAGAATAATGTGTTTTTAAGTGATAGGAATGCTGTGTTAGAGGATCAGGTAATTGAGCTTGAAAAGATTAAACTTAAATGCTTGACTGTTGAGAGTGAACTAGAAGAAGCTGTTAAGAAAGTAGAAATTCTTTCTAAACAGTTAGAAAGTGAGAAAGAGGTAATCAAGGCCTGGAAAACATCTAGGGATGTTAGTGTTCAGATTGCCAAGGTTCAGGGAATTGAATCATTCTGTGAGGATGCCTGGAAGAAAAACAAAAAGGAGTTAGAATTAATTGATGGATTGTCAATGGATGTGGAATCAACGGATGATGAAAGTTATCCATTGAAGGAAGAAAAAGAGCATCCGTTCAAGGCTCATCAATTAAAACAGGCAAGTAATTTTAAAAATAAAAATCTCAATAAGAAGGATGATTCAACTTTCAAGAACTTTGTCAAAGAAGGAGCTAGCAATCCAAAGATGCCAGTAAGGTGAATATAGGACACATGACTTTGAATCAGCTGAAAAATAGGCTTAAGTTGGTTGAGGATAAGAAGGAAACTAAAAGAAAATCTAAAAGAAATGGGAAGGTAGGGATTAATAAACATAACAATTACACACCTGATAGGTATGCTCCTAGAAAAAGCTGTGTGCATTGTAAAAGTGTTAATCACCTATCTGATAATTGCAAATCCGTTAAAAATGCACTCATACCTTCAAATCCCTCCATGCCTAACATGTCTATGTCACCTCTGCATGCCATGCCTGTTATGACTCATCATAATCCTCATACATATTTTGCAAACATGCCATATATTAATAGTCCTTATTTTACTATATTTAGTATGCCTCAAATGCCATACAATATGCCTATATGGAATAACATGTTTGCCCAATCTATGCCTTATCAAATTCAATCAAATGTGCTAAATGATTCTGTGACTAACCCTACACTTCAACCAACCACATCTGAGATCAAGGTTGACCCAAAGTTACCTAAGTCAAAAGATGCAGGAGGAATGAAGTCTAGGAAAAAGACTAACAAGGCTGGACCCAAGGAAACTTGGGTACCAAAATCAACTTGATTGATTTTGTTGTGTGCAGGGAAAAAGAAGGAATCTATGGTACTTGGACAGTGGCTGTTCAAGACACATGACAGGAGATTTCACCTTGCTCACAGAGTTTAAGGAGAGAGCTGGCCCTAGCATAACCTTTGGAGATGACAACAAAGGATTCACTATGGGATATGGCTTGATTTCAAAAGAAAATGTCATCATTGATGAAGTTGCATTGGTTGATGGTTTCAAACACAACTTATTGAGCATCAGTCAACTATGTGACAGAGGGAATACTGTTTCCTTCAATTCTGAAGCCTGTATTGTCACAAGTAAGAAGGACAATAAAGTGGTTCTAACTGGAGTTAGAAAAGGGAATGTGTACTTAGCTGACTTCAACTCTACAGATGCAGAATCTATTACTTGTCTTCTCAGCAAAGCAAGCTCAGTTGAAAGTTGGCTATGGCACAAGAAGCTGTCCCATTTGAATTTCAAGACAATGAATGATCTAGTCAAAAAGGACTTAGTTAGAGGAATGCCTCTAGTAGAATTCACAAGGGATGGACTATGTGATGCTTGTCAGAAAGGATCCAAAAGAAAGTATCATTCAGTAAGAAGCTTGAATCTGCAATTGATGAACCATTACAACTGCTACACATAGATCTCTTTGGACCAGTCAATGTATTGTCAATTTCAAGAAAAAGATATTGCCTAGTGATTGTAGATGATTTCTCAAAGTTTTCTTGGGTTTATTTTCTTGGATCAAAGGATGAAGCTAGTGAAATCATTATCAATCATATCAAGCAAGTCAACAATCATCCTGATTTCAAAGTAAGGAATATTAGGAGTGATAATGGAACTGAGTTCAAGAATTCAACCATGAAGTTGTTCTGTGAAGAAAATGGGATCATGCATGAGTTCTCAGCTCCAAGGACTCCACAACAAAATGGTGTGGTGGAAAGGAAGAACAGATCACTAATTGAAGCTGCAAGGACAATGCTTGAAGAGTCAAAACTCCCAACTTACTTTTGGGCTGAGGCTGTTAACTGTGCATGTTACACTCAGAATATTTCTCTAATCAATCAGGCAAAAGGCATGACTCCCTATCAATTATTCAAGAGAAGAAAACCAACTTTAAACTTTCTGCATGTCTTTGGTTGCAAATGTTACATCTTAAGGAATCAATCTGATCACAAAGGGAAGTTTGATGCAAAGGCTGATGAAGGAATATTTGTTGGTTATTCTGCTGGAAAATCATATAGGGTCTACAATCTAAGAACCAACATTGTCATGGAATCTGTGCATGTTGTGTTTGATGATAAAAAGATTAATGGACTAACAGATGAGGGACATCATGAAGGACTCAAATTTGACAATATTGAGATATATTGTAATGATAGTGAAGATGAGAATGATGAAGAAGGCATCTCAAGAAGAATTCAAAATCTGCCTTTGGATAATGCACAGAATGCTGCATCCGTTGAAAGTCATAGTTCAGCTTCCGTTGAAAGAAGTAATGCAGCATCCGTTGAAAGATAAAGTGCATCATCTGTTGAAGTTCATAATGAAGCATCCGTTGATCATAGTCTGTCAACGGATAATAAATTTACTTCATCAGTTGATAGAGCTCCCAATTCCTTTCAAAGGATCAGCAACTCAGGGGGAGTTTCAACCAATCAACATTCTATCTCACATCATGACAATACTGAGGCAACCTCATCTAGAGCTAATCTACCACCTCAAAGGAAATGGACCAAGAATCACCCTTTTGAACTGATCATTGGTGATGCTACATCTAAAGTGCAAACTAGAAGGGCTACTCAAGATGAATGTCTGTATAGTAGCTTTCTATCACAGGAGGAACCTAAGAGAGTGGGAGAAGCTCTATTGGATCCAGATTGGATTTTAGCAATGCAAGAGGAGCTAAACCAATTTGAGAGGAACAAAGTATGGAAGCTGGTACCCAAGCCAAAGAACAAGAGTTCTATTGACACTAAATGGGTATTCAGAAACAAGATGGATGAAAATGGCATTGTCATAAGGAATAAAGGCAGATTGGTTGCTAAAGGCTATTCTCAACAAGAGGGACTAGATTTTGATGAAACATTTGCTCCAGTTGCCAGACTTGAGGCCATCAGAATCTTTCTAGCCTATGCAGCCCATGCCAATTTCAAAGTCTATCAAATGGATGTCAAGAGTGCATTTCTGAATGGGGAATTGGAGGAAGAAGTTTATGTAAGCCAACCTCCAGGGTTTGAAGATCCAAACTTTCCAGACTATGTGTATTATCTGTTGAAAGCACTCTATGGACCAAAGCAAACACCTAGAGCCTGGTATGAGACTTTGTCAAAATTCCTTATAGATAATCACTTCACAAGAGGTACTGTTGACAAAACTCTTTTCTTTAGAAATGTTAATGGCTCTACAATACTTGTTCAAATTTATGTAGATGATATTATATTTGGATCTACAGATGATAAGCTTTGTAAAAAGTTTGCTAAGTTAATGCAAAGTAAATATGAAATGAGCATGATGGGAGAGCTAACTTATTTTCTTGGTTTACAAGTTAAACAAGTTAGTGGTGGAATTTTCATTAGTCAAACTAAATATATTTATGATCTTTTAAAGAAGTTTGACTTAATGGACTGTTCATCTGCAAAAACTCCCATGACCACTGCCACCAAGCTTGAATTAAACAAGGCTGAAAAGTCTGTGGACATTTCAAGTTATAGAGGCATGGTTGGCTCACTTTTATATTTAACTGCTAGTAGACCTGATATAATGTTTTCTACATGTCTCTGTGCTAGATTTCATGCTGACCCTAAAGAATCTCACTTAGTGGCTATTAAAAGAATCTTCAGATATCTCAAAGGGACTCCAAATCTAGGAATTTGGTACCCTAGAGAGTCTGGTTTTGATCTAATTGGCTACTCAGATACAGATTATGCAGGCTGCAAAATAGATAGGAAAAGCACAACTGGCACCTGTCAATTTCTAGGGAACAAGCTTGTGTCATGGTTCAGCAAGAAGCAAAATTCTGTTTCTACATCAACAGCTGAAGCTGAGTACATTGCTGCTGGTAGTTGTTGTGCACAGATACTATGGATGAGGAATCAACTATTTGACTATGGACTAACTGTTGACAAAATACCTATATTCTGTGACAACACAAGTGCCATTGCCATTACTGAAAATCCAGTACAGCACTCAAGAACCAAGCACATTGACATCAAGTACCACTTCATTAGGGAACATGTGATGAAAGGTACAGTGTAACTTCATTTTGTTCCAAGTGAAAAGCAGATTACAGACATATTTACCAAGCCACTTGATGAATCAACATTCACAAGATTAGTAAGTGAGCTAGGTATGCTTAATTATTCATAAATTTATGTCCTCTATGTAATCTACCTTGAAGCCTGAAATGAATTTGCTGCAAGAACAAAGTTGGCTTTAAGTAAGACTTATTCTATCAGCGGATATTCCCTATCCGTTGAAAGCCAAAATTGTTCTATCAACAGATGTTCATTATCCGTTGAAAGACAAATACATTTCTGGTAATTTTATCCCTCAACGGATAAAATAGTGTTGATCATCAACGGATAACTATTTACCTTATCCGTTGAAGTGTCACATCAGTTACTTTAAGTGAGTCACAGTCGTTGATTCTTTTACTTAACCGTTGATACAGATATACACTGTTGTATGTATTTGTATTAAAGAGAGTTTTCAGAATTTCTACAGTTTTCTTTATTCTTAAACGGCTGTAATTTATTTAAAAGTATCATTTAATTATTTTATTTACGTTTTAATTCAAGAAAGTATAAAAGCCCATTGAATTCCTATTTTCACTTTACGCTTTCTTGCAATTTTTATTCTCCTTCTCTCCCAAAATTCTCAAGTTTTTCTCTGCAACCTCTACTCACAACAATGGCACCAGTAGTCAAAATTATGTCTCAGTCTGGATTTGTTTATGAAAAGAATAATTTCGTAGCCTTGGTTGAAAAGAATGAAGCCCATTCTGATTATCACAAGATGATGGACTTCATCAAAAACTGCAAACTAAGCTATGCAATGCTGGAAGCCCCAACCATCTACTATGAGGTGATTGAGGAGATTTGGACAACTGCAGAGTTCAACTCCACAGATATGACTATTGCCTTCTCTCTCAAAGGTAAGGATTATTGCATTAACTGTGATGATATACAATCTTGCTTTAAGTTGCCTGAGAATAATGCCATGACACCACACACTGATAAAGATGTATCTGCTATGTTAGATTCCATAGGCTATGCTTTTGATTCTGCTAGTTTAGGTAGTATTAGAAGGAAGGGCCTTAGGAAAAAATGGAGTTTTCTTAGAGATGCCTTTATCAAGGTGTTCTCTGGGAAGATTAGCAATTTTGATGCCATAACTTCATCTCTTGTTAATATGCTCTATATGCTAGTTTCTGATAGGTACTTTAATTTTAGCAACTGTGTCATGCTAGAATTAGGTTCCAGATTAGGTAACAAAGCTAATAGACCACATAACATCTACTATGCTAGATTCTTTATGTTATTGGCTAACCATGTTGCTGAAGGATTGGTTATATCTAATGAGAACAATAAACTCAAATGCTGGGCACAAGAGAAAAGGGTCCTTGTAGACCTTTTGAGAATGAACCTCAACAGCCAGGTGCCATTGGTATATTTGCCAATCATGAATGCACCACAGGTAAGTGAGGTAAACACTTCTATAACTCCTACTGTCTCCAACCCCATTGTTTCTTTTCCTTCCAGTGTGGAAATGGAATCTGTGTCTTTGTCCAAACAGGTTCCTACCAAAGCCACCAAAACTAAAATTTCAAAATACAAGTTTAAGAAAACCACCTCTGTTGTCTCTCAAAAGACAACAGTTGTAACAACTACCATAAACCCTGAAGGGAGTGAACAGGGTATGAGTGGTGAGGGGAGGGGTGAACATCAAGAAACCCCCCGGGATAAGGTGGGAGAGGTGAGTGGTACCCCAGCCAGCCAAGCCACAGTCTCTCAAAAGACTGTGGTGGTTCAAAAGGAGTCAAACACATCCCTAGTTGCATCCTCCCAAAAGGGTGCAACTATTGAAAATAGTCCCCACCCAGGGACACAGAACAAAAGAGTGAGGGACACTGGAGCCACAAATTCACCAATCAAAGCCTTTTCAAGGAAGAAGAAGGCCAAGACCCTAGTTTCTACACAAGGGGCACACTTAGCACAGATACATCCACCTGTATCTTTGCCTTCTCAAATTCAGCTTGATGTGACTCCAACAAATGTGGAGTCACAGCCCCATTCTCTCATAATAGAAACACATCCATCATCAAACTCTCCATCACCCTCTCTGGATGTGGATATGATATTCACATCACTTCCTGATTCTCCCTCATTAAAACTCAGGGAGGAGCCCCACTCAAAACCTGATGATCATCATCTTTTAGATGACTTGTTGGATCATCAGCCAATTCTTTCAGATATAGTTGAAGAATCTGTGTCACCTCACTTAAAATCAATTCACACAGATTCAACAATTATGTCACTTTCTATATCTACATCTTTTCCTTCTTCAACGGATATCTCTCATCCGTTGTTCTTCGACGGATAAGCTTAACAACAGTTATCCGTTGATATCATCAGTTTCCACTTCAACGGATACTCCCTATCCGTTGATGGTCTCTACACATATAACAGAAAAAATTCCAACAGTAGAGGACATGGTTACTGTACAATCACTTTTAGGTTTGAGGGAAGGGAGTGATAATTTGAGTGAGAGGCTGGGTTGCTCCCAGGCAAAAGGAGAGGTTGAGAGTCACCATATGCATGCTATTTCTTCCAGCATGGCAAAAGTGAGTGAGGGGAGTGCCACCTTAGAAGGTGAGGGTGAGGGTGTGAGGGTGTGTGTGAGCCAGGGGAGCCCCTGATGCAAGAAAATAGAGAAAATGAGAGAAAGGCAGGTACAGAAGCTATAAGGGTGGATCCAGCCATTGCTAGTGAGTCAATGATAGTGGATGATGCAGAAAAGGAAAGACAATTTCAGCAACATTACAAAGCTGTAATTGATAACATTTCCTTGGATGCTGACACTTTTACTCACCCTATTCCAGCCTATCAATTATTGGCTGCTCAGGGCAATGTGGAGGCAGAACAGACTTTAAACATTGTACACACTTCAGAATCTCTTCTCAGAGACAAAGCTGCTGTTAACAGGCTGCCTTCTCAAGCTGGTGTGCCATCTGAAGAATTTGGAGTAAATTCTAATGATGATGACTCTAATTCTTTGGATGAGAGCATGAACTTAGGGGGAGAAGCAGGCCCAAGTTCTGTTCCAGACCTACCTGATTGGGCATGGGCAAAGGCATCTACACCAGGAGAGTTTGGTATAACTTTGGTCAGGCAATTAATGACTATTCAGAAGGCCCTTCAGGAGACTACAGATGCTGGTACCAAGGCAATTCTTCAAGCTCATCTGGACTCTCTGCATCTCTTGCAGTTGCAACATTTCAAACAGAATCTAAGTGTGGATGAACTCAAGCAGGACATTGCTGATCTGAAATCCTACAATGCTGAGAAGATGGATTCAGTCATGCCCTATGGTACTATGCAAGATTTGTTGGGGAGACTGAGGAAAGCATCTGATGCTGACAAGAGGCTGGCTAGGTTGGAAGACAGAGTTCAGATCATTGAAGACTCTATGGTCACCATTCTTCATAATCAACAAACTCAGACAAATCTACTAATGTAGCTGGCAAAAGCACAAGGCTTGACCCCTACCCTTGATGATAACAAAAAGGGGGAGAATAAAGGGGAAGGGGAAGGAGAGCCATCAACAACAGTTCAAATATCTCAAGTGCTAGTTCCTGCCATCACCACTTCTTCAACTATTCAAATCAAAGGAAAGCTTGATGGAATTGATCTAATCCAGATAGCAGCAGCTGAGTTGCAAGTCAAAGAGCAAAGGAGGAAAATTGATGAAAAGATGCAACAAATTTTTGGTTCTACAACTTCTAAATCACAATCTGTGAAGCATAGCACAAAGGTGGAACCAATTATTATGGAGCTCAAGCCAGTAAGGAGGAATAAGGTTGGAGAGACTTCTTCCAAGAATCTGAAACCTATGGTTCTCAAGCCCAACAACAGATCCAATAAGGACTCTACAAAGAATCCTCTAAGCCTTGCTCAGATGAAAGAAGTGGATTTTCCTCTTCCAAAGCCTGATGAAGACAAGGTTTTGGGTGGAAGTATCATAAAGCACAAAGAGCCCATGGATGTGGTTGTAAGGAGGAACATGGCTATTATCTTTAGAGAGGGAAAGAGCATCTGTGTGATGCAAGGACATCCAAAATTCTCAATAGCCAAGAGGGAAGAAACCAGAAGGTTGAAGGAAGAAGCCAAAAAGCTAAAGGCTGACAAAAGAGCACAAGCAAAGCTTGAAAAACAGCTAAAGTCAAGTCAAGTTGAAGAAAAGAAAGAAATTGAAGACAAAAGTGAAGATGAAGGTATGGGGGACATGGTTGATAATGATATGGAAGAAAGAAGTAAGGAAAGAGAGGAATGGCAGAAAGGGAATAGAAAGAAGGCCAATGCAAAGAGAAAGATGGTAGATGAGACTGAAGAAACCCAATGAAAATCCAAACCACTACATTCTATTCCTGAACCCATTGTGCCTGACCCCTTCATAAACATTCATGGTGAAACAATCATTCCTAAGGAGGAACCAATTGATTGGGACACCATCAAATTGCCCACCTTCTTAACCTCTTCTCCACCATCAAAGAAGCAGAAAAGAAGAATCAAATCAACACCCTCTAAAACCTCAATCAAATTCACTCAGAAGCCTAAACCTAAGCCACAAGCCTCTAAGGATGATTATGTTCATATTTGTGACATAAAAGAATTTTCAGACATTGAACTCTATCTGGATGAGCTGGAGGAAGTAAGGGGAATAACTGCCTACAGACAGCTACCAGAAAGACTAGTGTTCAAATACAAAGGAAGTGGGGAAAGAACTTGGCCTCTCTACAGGATTCTGAATGAAGGCTACTCTACCTTGGTTAGAGTCTACTCAGCCATACAAAGGGATTCTGGCTTTACCAGGACTGCCAAGACTGAGATTCTCAATAAGATTGCCAACATAAGGAAAAATTGGTAAGAGCCCAATGCCTTGCCTAGAACATTACTCATTCAAGAAAGAGGAATTACAGTTCACAAATCACCTCATTGGTTGATGGAGTTCAGAGACAACAAAGGAGTCAGAAGATTTTTCAGACTTGAAAATCAGCTCAAGATTGCCAGTAATGAAACTCTCAAGGATATGCAATCTAAGTTGGACATCAATGAAGAAGATGAAGCTGAGTTCTACAGACAACTTCAACTTCAAATAGAGGAGAATGACATGAGGCTAGGAAAGAAAACAAGGGAGCAAAGGAAAAGAAATTAATCTGCTCAGGCTAAAGGAGCACCCTTGGAAATAATGTAATTCTTCAATTCCATCTCAGCATACACATTTTTGCAGCACTTTTGAATTTCTGCTTTATTATAGTTAATATATTTGTCAAGTATTTTGTTATCATCAAGCTAAACCCAAATTTATGCCTACAGTTCTAGTAGACATAAATAGGGGGAGATTGTTTAGAATATGTGTATTAGTTTGATGATAAGTTAAACAAAACACTTAAGTAGAAATCTAGTGTTTGTAGCCTTAACGGATAAGACCATCTTGGCTATCCGTTGAAGGAGTAGCTTTACTTAGCAATAAGTTTAGTATTGTAGCACATTTCATTCTCTGGATTTAAGTTGTAATTCTTAGATGTTGTAGGAAAGTATCAGTCATGTTGACTACTAGTGGATATGCAAATAGGAGGGCTAATTGTAAATATTTCATGCCTTGTAATTTTGTATAAGTGAAGAAGTATCAACTGATATTGAAGACCTTCAACGGATAAGAAACAAAGCTTCAACGAATGTCTCTAATGCTTCAACGGATAATATCCATCAATGGATAAGTGCTTCAACGGATAAAGACTTCAACTGATAATGCATCAACGGATAAAGCTTCAACGGATAAAGCCTCAACGGATAAGGCATCAACGGATGAAAGCTTCAACGGATGCTTAGTTCATTAGCAGTTGATAATGACAATTCATAAGCTGACAGAGGCACATGGGTTGACAGAGACAAAATGGAATGTGGAAGCCTCTAGGAGGAATCAAGAAAATGCAGCATTTCCATTCTGGTGCAAACAAGGAAGTATTCAAAGATTAACAGCTAAGCCTAAATTGCATTGGATAGAGAAATGAAGAAGAAACATGTGAAGAGCCTTTTTAATTGTATTTTACAGTTTTGTCTTCACTTGTAAGCTTGGTGATATATAAACCAAGTAGCATCTAGTAATTAGATGTGAATTTTCCAGAGCTGTTTAGAAAAATCCAGAGAGAAAATCATCTAGTTTGTACTAGGAAGCAGCTGTGATTTAATTTGAATCACAGATTTTCTGAAATAACACATCTCTGGTGGAACAACAAATCCACCAGAAAAGTTTTTAAGTTCTTTGTGTTCTTTACATTTGTGTTTGAATATATATCTGTCTGTATTAGCTTCAAGCCATTCACACACATTTGCTCACTAAAACACTTAGCCTTAGAAACTACTCAAAACTTGAAAAAGTTTTGAGATTTACATTCAACCCCTCTTCTGTAAATCTCATTGTTAGTCCACTGGGAATAACATTTATTGATAAAATATTATTTGATGACACATTATATAGCATTTCAAAATTACCTACAGTAATTGTGGAATCTACAAAAGCCTACATGGAATCCATGGGAAATGGGATTTATGGAATCCAGATATTTGATGCTTCAACAGATTTGGTGGGAAAACCTATAGTCATATGTCAAATATTCAAGACTGAAAAGATACCAGTAAGTGGAGACAATGCAAATTTGAAACTACCTATCCCGCGTAATATAGAAAATTTCCAAGAATGGATTTCTACAAAAAGAGCAATTGGTCTCATAACCTTAAAGATCAAGATACAAGACATGTTGAGAGCAAGAAATGCTAATATTATTGGATCAAGTCGAGGAGGACAAGCTGAAGAAATTATTACTCTATATTATGACAATGAAGCTTTGTCCCAAGATACTATCGAGCTAGAAAGGCTGTATGACAAAGTTATCAACCTAAAACACACACATGCAAAAGAAACCATAGAACAATATCACATTTTAACAAGTCCAAGAAAGAGACCAGTGATCAGTGTTAGTACAAATAATACAAATAATACCCCTATTAAGATAAAAGGAGAAAAAGGTACTGATACATTCTAATAGTAAAAACATTACAAGCCCAATGTAGTTTTACTACAAAAGGCCCATCAATAATATCATATTACAGCCCAATGTAGTTTAACTACAAAAGGCCCAACATATTACTACTTTACAAGCCCAAAAGAATTTCAAAGAAAGAAGGAAAATGTAAGCTGGAAATGCTGAAATGATAGAAGACAAAAAAAAGACAAATGACAATGGAAATGATGAAATGATAGAAGACAAAAAAGAAAAAGGTAACGGCCGACAGAGATAAAGACATAAAGGAAGAAAGCATGCTGGAAGACCACAAGAAAAAAGTAATGAAATAGTGTACTACTGTCTACTGTATCAATAATGAAGAAACTGTATCAATAATGAAGATGTTTTCTATATAAGGAGCCTCATTGTAACAAAGAAAGACATCTGCTACTTGCTATAAAAATCTCCAGTTTCATATATCTCTCTCATGCGTAACTAAACACTTCTCTTTTCCATAATTTCGGCCAAGCACAATATCATAAAATCAAAAATGTTACATTATGAAATTATATTTAGTATTTATTAGGTTAGAAATATTATCTTAAAACAACATTTTGGAGAAGTCTGTTGAGTACTCCTAGTGCCGAGGTCAATATCCCACAGCTGATGCAAGAAAAGGGAACAAGGAGCCACGGTGAGTTGAGAGCTCCGGTGATCTAAAATTCTGTTACAAGGTAAATATTCTAAACTAATAAATTACTATGTATAATTTTGATAAAGTGATTATTTTTGTGATTATGATATTAGAATTGGTTAGAAATTATGGAAAATTTAATTAAAAAATGAATTTAATTTTATTTAATATTTTGTGCAATTATAAAATACCATCTATATTCCTTCCCTCCTTAGGGTTAATAGATGATGAGATCCTAATATTATATATAATATGTTTAAGGTACCTATATTATTTCAATAAATAAACTCTTCTCAGAAATGGTATCAGAGCCAATAATAGGAAAATAGGCCGAGAAGATGAACAATAATTTAGTGTAGCAAATAATAGAAAAGTTAGAAAATTTTCGGAAAGTGAATAGTAATTACGAATATGAATAGTAAGAAACGAAATATAAAAATTAAATGAGACCTCCAGCAAAATTACTAAGAGATAATAATAAAAGTTATAAATCTAAAATAATAGCAACTCCATTAATTTATTTTTATAACTTTTATTATTATCTGTTAGTAATTTTGCTGGAGGTCTCATTTAATTTTTGTATTTCGTTTCTTACTATTCATATTCATACCAGTTATTATTATCTTCTTTTATTTGTTCCAGATTCATTATAAACTGTGATGTATTTATATATTTCATTTTTATTCCATCTAATTTATAATATAATGTTAAAGATCTTTCTTTATTTTCATCTTTTAATGATATGCTAAAATCAGGTTGTATTATAAATTTTAATTTCTGATATATCAAGTTTTCTTTTACTATTGCTATTAATGAATCTTGTATATTTCCTAATATTCTATCGTTTAGTACATATATCTGTATAGGAGTATGGATATTTTTCTGAAAATTTGCTTTTATTGTAAATTCTATTGCTCCAAAATAAATATTTTTTAGTTTATTTGCTTCCTTTTGTTTTAATTTGGATAGTTCTTTTTTTATCAAACCATCGATTATTAAATTTATTTTTGCTTTTCCATTTATCGTATCTATATCTATTATATTTTCATGTTTCTGAGCAATATATCTAACTTCTTTATTTCTTTCAAAATATGATGTTTTGAATATCTTTTTTATTGTTAATTCTTCTATTTCACTTTGGATTTTATTATATATATCCGGTTTAAAACTTAAAGTTTGTGATGTTCCTTCTTCGTATTCATCCATTTGATAATATACATCTTGTTTTTCACTTAATTTTTCTAATGACATTTTTTCAAACTGTATTATTATCGAGTTATGTTACTTGATAAAATTAATTTATTTTAAGTCCTTATATTCTTAGTTTATTATTTCTAAATGTTATTATCATATTTTCAAGTTGTTGATAACATCTTATTATTTCATCCCTATTTTCTCTTGTCCATTCAATTTTATTTTTTCTTTCTTGCAATTTTCTAGTTCTATTTCTATTTTTTCTTGGTTTTTTATTAATTCTTTCATTTTTCTATTATTTCTAGTTATTGCATTTGGATCTATCCAATTCATTTTTTAATTTTTTGTCATAAATTATTTATTAATTTATATTGTTCAGTTAATACTTCTTTTAAGTCTTTTATTTGAATTTCTAAATTAGTTTCTTTAATAAATTTTTCTCATTTTATTTAAAGATTTTCTTCTTCCAGTCTTCTAATTTTTTCATCTCTTTCTTCCAACATTGTTCGTATCGTAGCTATAATATCTAATTTTTCATTTATTATTTGCATACTTATTTTACAACTTTCAATATGTTGATTTATATCTTTATTAAAAGTAAGGTTTTTATCTGCTATCATTTTAATACTTTCTAACTTATAATCTTCCATAAATCAAATATTTATTTATTTATTTATATAAATATATTAACTGTCTATATAGATTTTTCTTACACATTTATTTTGTTTCTTTATTCTCTACTATAAAATAAATTAATAGAGTATTAATCTCACATAAATGGAAAAAATCTAAAATATATAGAACTAAAGTAACAGGATTTAATATAAACTATACAGAGCCATCTAAAGATGGTGTACCTGCTTATAACTTTTGAGAAGGTTAGTTTGATTCTTGACATGTGTGAGATAATATTCCTTAAAATTATAATTTGGGAAAAAATGACCCAAAATCTCATAAGCGAATATGCTCTTTTTTATCATTTAAAAACACAAAAAAAAATGTTTCCTAGTTAGGTGGAATTGCCACAACATGGGCGTTCTTCTTAGCAAGAATTATTGCAGTAGGATAATACCCAAAACCCAAGTTTTTGTTGCGGTTAATTGGTAGTAAGACCCAACCTGAATCCAAACATAAAACGCAAGATTTTTTTTCATACAGAAGAATATGCAAAATTCTTATGTGTTGCTTTAACCTAAAAAGGCAACAAATAATTGTTTCTTTACTTATTTTATAGGTCCAATACCTTGCCCCAATAAAAAAAATACTGCTTTTAACATATTTTATAAACGCAAGTTTATTTTACATTTGTAAATGATATAAAAGATTATTTTCCCTTATTATAATATTTTGGATCATTTTTTAAAAAAAAAAATTAAGATTAAAGGCCTTTCTTTTCTTTTGATGCATGTGTAATCATCTAGAAAATAAAAACTACATAGGAATTCAAATACGAACTATTATTATGTGCGTACCAAATACGAAATGACCTATGAAATCAGATATGTTAGCGAACTATGCTTGGCAAATGCCATGTATGAATTATGAACAAGATCTATACTTCTGAAGCCTTTACGAAAACAATACTTTTAGCACATACGCTATCCTACTTATTTTTTTTTTAAAAATTCGGTGGATATAAACAGATTCTTTAGAAAGCTTTATTTTAAATATTATATGCTAAGAAAGTGTGATTGATGAGTTGTAAAATTTTTATTGATAAATTTTTTTATGCATGTAAGGTCCATCATTATTAATAAACTATCTATCAATATTTTATGGATACCTAGTCAATCACTAATTTTTAGCATGTGTTCCATGACCACACACTAAAAAAATTCTTCAAATATGTGTAATTATTATTTTCCTGCATTCAATAATTTATCTGAACAATAAAACATTTCAAGATATTTATTAAGCATTTTCGAGATCTGGAAAAGCAAAATCGACAAGAACATCGTATAATTTATAAACCACGTTAATTTATGCTTTATTTGGTAGGGCTTTTCATTTTTATTAATCTAAAGTTCCTTGAAATCATATATAAAAAAAACAAAAACTAATCTAGATTATTTATAAAAAAACAAGCTGTTTCTATATAAGTTAGGTGGAAATCCCTGTAAGAATTTTTGGGGTTGTGGCAGATGATTCATATCCCGACATCACACTCAAAAAGAAGTTATCATCAACATTTGATTTTCACTATTGTCTGTCCATGTGAAAAAGCCTCTCACTACTTTTTCTGATAAAAGTATTTCATTATCAATTTTTACAGATATGCAACTCTCTTTTGTCCCATATATTTTCTTAATATTCTTGCCCCTAAAACAAAAATTACCTTAATTAATTGATTTTTAAGAAAAACTTAAGAGCATCTCATGCCTCCTCACATATCCATGTTCTTGAGCTTGGAGATGCTCTTCACTTTTATATTTCCAATATCTTCTCTTGCTTTTTCTCCTGCTTTTTCTTTTTTATTGTTTCACTTGCTTTATTTTTTATGCATATCTTATATTCTTGTTCTCCACTATCATTAACTAACCAATCCTTTTCCATTATTAAACTTCATGAATCATAAAATTATAAGTCTATAACATCTTGTTTGTCCATGCAAATTAACTATGAATAAGCATACATAGCTAGCAAAGTATAGGTTGAAAAGGATTACACAAGGAGATGTATGAGTTTAGATATCAAGAACTTGAAGCAGCCACTCAGAACTTCTCTGCAACTAATCTTATAGGTAAAGGAAGTCATGGAAGTGTCTACAAAGGTGTTCTTAGTGATGGAAGAATCGTCGCTATAAAGAAGCAATCACTAGGGCTTCAAAAGCTTCAAGACAATTCCAAGCTTGATAATGAAGTACGTATATTGTCAACTCTACCAAAATCTTCTAGTAATTTGATCAATATTCTTGGAATGAGCCATGACTCGTTTGGTAACAAAGTTTTGGTCATGGAATATTTGCCTAATGGCACACTTCATGATTTGCTTCACTTTACACCTACACCTCCAACATGGCCTAAACGTATCGAAATCGCCATTCAAATTGCCCGAGCAGTACAAGTTCTTCATGATACCAAGCCTTTAGTTATCCACAGGGATATCAAGACTTCAAATATTTTGTTTGATGCACTTTGGGATGCAAAGTTGGCTGATTTTGGACTAGCAATCCAAATGTTCAGCGACCAGTCGAGTCAACGAGTTAACTCGGTGAGTCGACCGGCAGGAACCATAGGGTACCTAGACCCTTGTTACACCTCACCAAACAAACTAAGTTCAAAAAATGATGTGTTCAGTTTTGGTGTAGTATTGCTGGAGATTATAAGTTGCACCAAAGCTATTGATGTAACTAGGGTTCCTGCTACAATAGTTCATTGGGCAACGTTACTAATTAAGGAAAATAGAGTTTTAGAAATTTGTGACAAACGAGTTACCTTGCCGCGGTACATGGAACCGATGATACTGCATGTTGTAAATATAGCTTTACGTTGCATTTCAGCAAAACCATACAATCGGCCAACAATATCAGAAATCGTAACGGATATACAAAATTGTCTAGTGGAGCCAACTCGATTTCCTATATGGATGACATCGTTTTTTCCAGGTATAATTTTTCTTCTGAAGAAGCGACGAAAAATCGGCACCAAGCGTTACAAAACTACAACTATAGTTTGTGCAGCACATGAAGCTAATAACCAAGTTGATATTTCAAGCAAAAAGTTGTTGCTAAGGGAAATACTAGCTGATGCAACATTGAGTTAGCCAACAAACGGCACGTTGAGAATTCGAGTCTACGTAGACACATGGGTTACTGGTTCACAATTTTGTGACGGTGGATTCAGTTTGATACAAACTCAGTGAGTACACAAACACGAGTTAATTGGTCAACAAAAGCCAACTGGAATATATATAAAGCATGCTGACCGGTGCAGCTGAAGCATTCCAAACAGAAGATTCTCAAAAGTAGGTAGCTCATATATATAGCAGCTTTCATGTTGACGCACACTCGTGCTAATTGTTAAAATTGTACCACTTTGCATTATAGTATTGTTTGTGTGCTTTTGTTTAATCATCCATACATTTGCCCTAGGTCTTTTACGTTCAGAATTGTATTAGAATATATTTTAGTTGATATAATATATTATCAATACGTTAGCAGGAGGAATAATTTGTTGTTCGACTGTCGTGTAAAAACAAATTACTTGAAACTTCAAACAACGTACAACTAGATCTCTGTTATGTTAGTTTAAGATGTCATGTGATCACCATCTAAAGTCGTCTAGCATACTTGTATTTACCTTTGCAAATGACAATATTTAATGATTATGAGTATGAATTGTATAAAATGTTTGTAATTTGACTTCAAAAGAACGGAAAAAAACTCTCCATCCCATTTCATACGAACCATTGTAATAATTTTATATGTCCCAAAACGTACTAATTTAAGATCGGTACTACACATTTTTTTTAAGGAAATAACTGCATAATTATTATTCATTTTATTTGTGGGGATTTTAGAGGAGTTGTAACAACCCGCACTTCCGGACTATTAATTCTAAATCAAAACTAAAATAAAATACAATTTACTAATCCAAAATTCAATTACAAAGGAGACTATTACAAAAGCGCAGCTAACGGAAGCCCAAAAAGTCAATCAACTCTAATTCTAAGTCCTCGAACTTCAATGCTATCCAACTCGAACTCTTAAACGAAACCTGAAATTGAAAGGGGTGAGCTACAAAACTCAGCAAGTACAAATTGACTAACTATTTAACCGGAAAACAATGGGTGTTTTAATAAAACGATTTCCCTCAAAACAATAATAATTTTGTAAAATATTTTCTAAAATAAATCCAATCCAAAGTTTTATATATTAAAATTCAGAATTAAAAACAGAACAGAGCATATTTTATAACAGACCAGAACAGAATAAAACAGAACGAAACGATAATTCATATAAACACCACAATCTTGATCTACGACCACACTTTGCCAGCAGCCGGCATCTAATTCTTATTCTTATTCTCATATACCACACTTTCCAGTGGTCGGCATCTAAAGTTCAATAATTGCACGCCCTTAATAGGTATCTAAAGTTGCACACTTGTGCGCTTAATAAGGGTATCTAAGGTTAGTTCCGGAACTATAGCGTAAATTATGAACAGGTTCGAAAACGTAGAGACTGGGTTTCAAAAGATTCTCGTATCTTATTTCTTACACAGTTCGAAACAGAATTCTTATATCTTATACGAAATTCAAAATCAGAGTATCAAAACTTTTCCGAAAATAAAAGAAAGCCAAAAAGTACTTACTTCAAAGCCTGATAAGATCTGAATATTGCTTTTTTGACCCTCTAAACGACGTTATCTTGAGAAATACGAAACACGAAAGTTGAAGATAATGAAAAGAGCTCTCCGAAAAGTCCAGAATCACATAATTTTGACTTACGATGAATTTTCTACGAATTTTATAAAAAAACTGATTTTTACTGAGAAGAGTCCTACGAATTTTAATGATAAAATCAAGGAATACGAATATGGTGTATTTATAAAGATACAAAACCCTATATCTTAACCTACAAGTTATCCATATTAGAATCTGATCCAAATTTTAGGCCCATTAGTCTAATCGAAATTTTAAATCCTAGTCCTTATCTAATTTTAATACTTTTTATTCTATTATTCTATTATTAATCTAATTCTAAAAATTACGGGATATTACATGAGTCGATAGTAATTGTTGACTCATTTGGTTAAAAATGGGATAACTATCCTCTTGATCACAGGTTCAAATCCCCCGATAGGAGAATTTATGATTATGTCTCCTGAGTCAGAGATTGTCGCTTAAATGCGGTTTACCTTGGTTCACGTGGTTTGCAGGCTATTGCATGGGTCCGTAGGTTTACCCCGTGCATACCCGAAGGGTAGCGGCTGCGGGCTACCTACGATAAAAAAATATATTCTTAAACGTGTACTCCGAAACCATAAAATTGTGTCAAAGGGAGGCTGAAGTACTGCAACTAACCTAGAAATAATAGTGAATAATTGCGTTGACGAAGGAATTTGGTAATAACAAAATTTATGGTTCATCGTCGGAATCAAGATCTACGATGGTGGTTATTCAATGAAAAAGTAAGTGGAGTGTGGTAGTTGTGATGTATTGGGGGCTGAGATTGATTAGGGTTAGTGGTGGCTCCTATTTAGCTCTAAACTTCCAACCCGTTTCAATGTACCTACGTACCCTTTATATAGGAATCAAGCCTGGCGTAGTTCTCGGGGAACAAAAAACCTAATGGGCTTATACTTCTTATTTCTAGGCTCGCGAATGCCCAAGGCTCGTTCGTAACACAGATAGTGCATCTTCCTGCGTAACACTACGATACAACTATCTCCCTTGATCTACGAACGCAGGTTTAGCCACGATTCATCCCAAATGCCGGATGCGTCCATGTCCTCCAAATGAGGATAACATACCAGACAACAGGGCGGGTGATCCCAAGCTCTTGGGTGCAAAGTGTCGGATGACTTCAAAGTGCTCCAACGAGGACACCCGTTGAATGCAAGAACAAAGCTCCCAAAGCACACACCAATGTTAACCCCGCATCTCCATCGAGAACACCCGTTGAATGCAGGAGGAGGCCTTCAATCATCAGGCATACCCCATGAGGCCTTCAAACTTTTCACAGACATCCCCCTCTTTGACCGACTCAGGGAGGGAATTCTTCAAAGAGTACCTACAATAAATATGTTAGTGAAAATAATCTCCATTACTCTCTCCATGTTTGCCTTGTCCTAGGTGAAGACAAGACCGTTGCCTTGTCCTTGAAGGGTTTTTAGCACATAAAAGCAATGAAAACGTAAATTTAAATCTTAAAAAAAAATGAAACCCTCCGCAGGATCCATGCGAAAAATAATATTTAATTCGTAGTTCAGTATGTTTACCTTAAGAAGCTTTACGTTAATGGAAAGATGGAGGTCTTTAATGGCGATCCAAAAATGATAAACGGAGATCCTTAGCAGCTGCTCCTCAAGTGTGAAGCACTCCACCGGTATCCACCTAGAAAACGATGTAATGAAGGAGGAGGAGATGGAGAGAATTAGGATTTTGTAAATCTTTTTGGTTTGAGGCAAAAATAGGGTCTATAATAGTATATTTATAGGCAAAATTTTCAGCTGAAAATTTTCCCATAAAATATTATTATTATTAACCCTTTATTATTCTCATTAATAATTAAAACACCTTTTAATTATTAATCCTTTTTCCAAACACTTTAGAAATAATTCTCTCTCTTGAGTTAATTTCCAAAAATTAAATTCTTAATTAATAATATTAAAAACCTTTTCTTAATTAATTTATAA
The DNA here is from genome assembly GCF_009905375.1 of Apium graveolens. Lineage (NCBI taxonomy): Eukaryota > Viridiplantae > Streptophyta > Magnoliopsida > Apiales > Apiaceae > Apium > Apium graveolens. The sequence goes on along the minus strand of NC_133652.1, from coordinate 132,619,145 downwards.
TCAATTAAATCATATTTAATCAATTATTAAATTTTCCAATTAATTATTTATTTCATAAATAAATAATTATCAGCCATTATTAATTAATTCCTCCACCATTAAATCATTCTCTTTTATGGTGTGACCCTGTAGCTTCAATATTAAGCCGGTAGTAGAAATAAATAATAATAAAACTATTTTATCATTATTTATATAAATTCTCTAATTCATTAAATATTATTAATTAATTAATCATATTTATTCTACATCGTGAGGGGTACTTCTCAGCATATCGCGACTATCCGGATAATACGAATTCACTGCTTAGAATACCAAGAACCTATTCAGTGAGTAGTTACCATACAATTAATTCCTTTTACCCTGCAATATCACGATTAAATACAAGGCATGGAACTTGTGTCAAGCCTATCTTATTTAATCACTTGCTTTCCCATTCACTATGCTTAGTTCTATTTAATATAAATTAGAAACTCCTTTATAATTTTATTCACTCTGGCCAGAGATTTCTGAACTAACATAAGTGGATCAGCATTGAACATTCTCTTCCTACACTGGAAGGGGTAGATCCTTTATTGACCATACACTATCTTCGTGTACAAATTCCTATACCCAGTAGAGCCCTTATAATTATCCCTTGAGACTAAGAACTAAACCAAAGCATAGTTCAGTGTACATAAGATGACTATATTGACCTCAAGTCTAAGGATACTTGTACAACTATCACTATGTGAACAACTGCTGACACGTGAGTGAACTCCATCAGTTGTTCAGCTGTGTGAGTCATGTTCAGTGAACTTATTCTATAATAAGCACCTACATACTAGCTATAGTGTCACCACACAAATGTCTATGAGAACAGACATCCTTCATAATGAAGCAAGCATAGTATGCACCGATCTTTACGGATTATTAATTACCAGTTAGTAATCCTACGACCAGGAACTATTTAAGTTTAGAGTTATCATCTTTTTGGTCTCATTATTATGATCTCATCATAATCCTTAAAAAGCTTTACTCTAAACTGTGGTATATCTTATTTAAACATTTAAATAGATAGAGCCCGTAATAAAAACAAAACAAGTCTTTTATTAATATCAATGAAATCAAAACAGATTACATAAAAGTTATTCATAAATCCTCATACATGATTGGACTTAGGACATATCTCTTTCAATCTCCCACTTGTACTAAAGCCAATCACTCTGGTATCTAATACCCATCTTATCTTTATGACGATCAAAGTGACTTTGAGAAAGTGGCTTTATGAGTGGGTCTGCTACATTGTTATGTGTGTCAACTCTCTCGACGTTGACATCTCCTCTATTTTCAACTCAGATTCACCAGCAAAAACAAGAAAAATGTCCTGAGTCCTTCGCAAGTACTTAAGGATGTTTTTCACTGCTTTCCAGTGGTCTTCACCTGGATTGGACTGATATCTGCTCGTCACACTAATTGAATAAGCAACATCGGGCCTTGTACACAACATCGCGTACATGATAGATCCTATTGCTGAAGCATAAGGAATCTTACTCATACGCTCTCTTTCCTCAAGTGTCTTAGGAGACATTTTTTTTCGGAAAGGGACACTCCATGGCTCATCGGTATGAGACCTCTTTTGGAGTTTTCCATGCTAAACCTTTTAAGCACTTTCTGGATGTATGTACCCTGGGTAAGACCTATCATTCTCTAGATCTATCTCTATAGATCTTCATACCGGGAATGTAGGATGCTTCTCCCAAGTCCTTCATGGTGAAGTTCTTTGATAGCCATACTTTGACTGATTGTAGCATCGGTATATCATTTCCTATAAGAAGTATGTCATCCACATATAATACAAAAATATTACCGCGCTCCCACTAACCTTCTTGTAGACACATGGTTCATCTATGTTTTTGATAAAACCAAACTTTTTGATTGTCTCATCAAAACGGATGTTCCATCTACGAGAAGCTTGCTTTAAACCATATATGGTTCACAGCAGCTTACACACTAGGTGTTCATTTCCCTTGGAAAGAAAACCCTCTGGATGTGTCATATACACTTCCTCCTCAAGTTCCCCATTGAGGAAGGCCGTTTTCACGTCCATTTGCCAGATCTCATAGTCGTAGTAAGCAGCAATCGCAAGCAAAATCCGAATTGATTTTAACAGGGCTACAGGAGAAAAAAGTTTCATCAAAGTCAATCCCTTGCCTTTGTTTGAATCCTTTTGCCACGAGCCTGGCCTTATATGTCTCCACCTGGCCATCTGCTCCAATCTTTCTTTTGTACACCCACTTGCACCCAATAGGCTTAACACCTTCAGGCGCCTCAACCAGAGTCCATACTTGGTTGGTATACATAGATTACATTTCGGATTTCATGGCACTATACCATTTCTCTGAGTCAACACTACTCATAGCCTCATTATAGGTCACAGGGTCGTCATCATCAATGATTTATAACTCATTGTCATTCTCAATGACAAGGCCATAATACCTCTCAGGTTGGCGAGACACTCTCCCTGTCCTACGAATGGGCTGTTCCACAAAAGGTTGTTCAGTCTGAACAGGTGTTTCCACTTGATCCGTAGTAGTTTGTGCTTCTTGAACTTCATCAAGTTCAATTTTGCTCCCACTGTTTCCTTCAAGGATAAACTCCTTTTCCAAGAAGGTAGCATGTCTGGAGACAAACACCCGATGATCGGTATAAAAGTAATACCCCAAAGTCTCTTTAGGATATCCCACAAAATTATATTTTACGGATCGAGATTCCAGCTTATCTGGGTCAACTTTCTTGATATAAGCTAGACATCCCCAAATCTTAACGTGTTTAAGACTCGGTTTCCTTTCTTTCCATATCTCATATGGTGTTTGAGGAACAGATTTGGAAGGCACCTTATTCAGTAAATATGCTGAGGTTTCCAATGCATAACCCCATAGGAATACTGGAAGATTCGCATAGCTCATCATGGACCAAACCATGTCTAACAAAGTTCGATTTCTCCTTTCAGATACCCCATTCAACTGTGGAGTATATGGAGGAGTCCACTGGGAGACTATACCATTTTCTTTGAGATAATCTAGAAACTCTCCATTCAAGTATTCACCACCTCGATCTGATAGAAGAGTTATAATACTGTGTTTGGTTTATTTCTCCACTTCATGTTTATATTCTTTGAACTTTTCAAAGGCTTCAGACTTGTGTTTCATCAAATACACATATCCGAATCTAGATCTATCATCTATGAAAGTAATGAAGTACGAAAATCCACCCATGGCTTGCGTAGACATTGGTCCACATACATCTGTGTGTACCAATCCTAGCAAATCTGCAGCCCTCTCTCCATGTCCATTAAATGGAGATTTGGTCATTTTACCCAATAGACAAGACTCGCATGGAGGATATGATTCAAAATCAAAGGGGTCAAGTAACCCTTCCTTATGCAATGTCCGCAGTCTGTTTTCACTAATATGACCTAGCCTACAGTGCCATAAATAGGTCATATTTTCATCATCTCGTTTTCTTTTATTAGTTTGTTCAATCTGAAGTAAATCATGCTCTACGTCACATACATACAGACCATTATTTATAATACCACGTCCATAAAGAACATTATCTTTAAGGATAGAATATTCATTATTCTTAATAATAAATGAAAAACCATCCAAATCCAACATAGGGATATAAAAAATATTCCTCACAATAGAGGGAATATAATAACAATTATTCAAAATAATAGTCTTGCCTGTAGGCATATGTAAACTAAATGATCCTACAGATATGGCCGCAACCCTTGCTCCATTGCCCATACGTAGAATCACCTCATCTTTTTCAAGAGTCATACTTCCCTTTAGTCCTTGCAACGAATTGCAAATATGAGAACCACAGGCGGTATCTAATACCCAAGTAGAAATTTGACCTAGTGACATATTAACTTCAATCATGAACATGCCTGAATCAGAAGCGGTAGTATTACTACCCTTCTTATTCTTCAATTCTGTAAGGTAAACCTTGCAGTTCCTCTTCCAGTGTCCCAACTTGTTACAGTGAAAACAAACAGCTAAATTAGGATCAGTCAACTTGTGAGCATCTAGTATACTTCGGAGTGATAGTGCAGAAGACATGACGAATATAGTAAATCTGTAAATGATAAACACATAACAACACTTAGCAAATATTCAATTTCATTTCAAAATACTATATGAATCGGGTCTTTATTCATAAGTGTCTCCCACTAGTTTATCTAATTTTTTCAACCCCCTAAGTGAAAATTAAGCATTCATAATGCTAGTGGGAATAGGGATCCTACATTTCATCACACAACCTCGGCTGTGGCAAGAAACATCATGTGATGTTCAATATGCAGACAACTCTTGTCAATTACATCTTATGTTATTCCCTAATATAAGTTTAGCCTCTTGAATAATTGAGTCACGGCTGTGGCACGACAAACTCAATATTCTAAGTCAAGTCTAACCCAACATTTCGTACAATTGAATCAGTCTCCAACGGCCCACGACTGTAGCACGTACCGAACTTTAGATTCTAATTCAATGTACACATCTCTATGTAATAGACAAGTATTTCTTATTTCGAAATCAAAGCCCTCGGCTGTAGCACAAAACGACAATGATTTAAAAATAAGAACCACTTTTTACCATGTTGGAAGGCTATGACCGACACAAGCCCGTTGTGTCATTGGCCAATTACTACTTGATATTATTTAATTTTAGAGGGATTATATTACGTTACAATCATAATCATATTATAAAGAGATTCTTCCTTTTAAATTAAATATTTCAAATCAATAATCGATAATCAGATGATTCCCAGATCGGGTGGAGCATTGTCAAGAGACGTCACTTAATAACCCTTTCTTACAGATAGAAATCTGTTATTGACAGAATCATCCTTTCTCTCAATATTGAAAATCTATATTCAATTACGTGTTTCATAAACACAAGAATCTCATGATCGTATTCATAATATTTATTGTTAAGGCAAGAAACGATTCCTATTCTAGATTATCTAGAGCACGCCTTATATTGATTTAAGTTCACCTAAATCTATCATCGCATGGTAAATATAGGCATATATCTCATATATAAAATTAAATAAACAAGTAAATGTAAAGTGCAATAAAGTAAATACGTTTGGTTATGGCCCCATCATATGTGATCTTTATCAAGCTCATGATAAAGATCAAGGTCAATCTAATATGGTGATGGAAATAAATACAACTACTTATTCCATAAGTCTTCTTCTTTGTTTAGACTTCTTGTATGCCTCGTCTTCTTCTTTGTATCACCTCCATTGGATAGCCTTCTTGAGTCTTCAATTACATTACATGATTGAAAGTAAAACTAATCTAATGAACTTACAAGAATAACTCGAGTTACATTCGAGATTTATGATTACAAAGATTGACGACATGCAAGTCGTATTTAAAACCAAAACCAAAACCATTACACTAAGGTCGAAAGGCCATAACCATCCACCATGCTCATACAACACATAAAAGCATGTTAAAACATATAATCTGATCTTAACATATCATATTATCCATGATCTAATCATAAAAAGAAAATATGACAAAAATCAGAAAAATCAGAATCAAATCAGAAAAATAAGAATCACTGTTTACGGGCAGTAAACGACGTCAAACGCCTTACAGATGAGTCGTTAATAGCATAGGCTATCAGTTTTGTTCAGACGCTCGTTTACCTATGGAATAGGGTATGCGTAAATCGGACACCAGACCCAGATTTCAGCAAACCTGCAGCAGCCAATTCAGAATCCGTATCTAATATGATTCTCATAATTAGAACAAACATAAATCATGTATATATCAGTATATATACAGATTACATAATCATCTTATGATTATACAACTCACATGAATATCATATATTCAAAACCATACATATATAAGCATATTATATCAACATCAAATCATGGCGAATCACGTACATGCTCATATATCGAAAACAGTTAAACACATAAACGAATTAAAAACTTTTCGCAAGTAGCTCTGATGCCATTGAAGGGTTTTTAGCACATAAACGCAACGAAAACGTAAATTTAAATCTTAAAAAAAACGAAACCCTCCGCAGGTTCCATGCGAAAAATAATATTTAATTCGTAGTTCAGTATGTTTACCTTAAGAAGCTTTAAGTTAATGGAAAGATGGAGGTCTTTAATGGCGATCCAAAAATGATGAACGGAGATCCTTAGCAGCTGCTACTCAAGTGTGAAGCACTCCACCGGTATCCACCAAGAAAACGATGTAATGAAGGAGGAGGAGATGGAGAGAATTAGGGTTTTGTAAATCTTTTTGGTTTGAGGCAAAAATAGGGTCTATAATAGTATATTTTTAAGCAAAATTTTCAGCTGAAATTTTTTCCATAAAATATTATTATTAACCCTTTATTATTCTCATTAATAATTAAAACACCTTTTAGTTATTAATCTTTTTTCTAAACACTTTAGAAATAATTCTCTCTCTTGATTTAATTTCTGAAAAATTAAATTCTTAATTAATAATATTAAAAACCTTTTCTTAATTAATATAAAATCAATTAAATCTCATTTAATCAATTATTAAATTTTCCAATTAATTATTTATTTCATAAATAAATAATTATCAACCATTATTAATTAATTCTTCCACCATTAAATCATTCTCTTTTATGGTGTGACCCTGTAGGTTCAATATTAAGCCGGTAGTAGAAATAAATAATAATAAAACTATTTTATCATTATTTATATAAATTCTCTAATTCAATAAATATGATTAATTAATTAATCATATTTATTCTACATCGTGAGGAATACTTCTCAGCATATGCGACTATCCGGATAATACGAATTCACTGCTTAGAATACCTAGAACCTATTCAGTCAGTACACTAGTACAGAAAAGACCTAAGGCGTCGGTCAAAAAAGGCCTAAGGCGTCGGTTTTTTAGCGTAGTAAATGCAGGGGACGCTGTAGGTAAATGCCTACAGCGTCGGTTAAATGGTCGACGCAAAAAACTTTTTAGCGTCGGTTAGATAACACACGCAGAAGGAAAGAAAACCGACGCTATAGTTTTACAAACAGTGTCGGTCAATTAAACAACCGACGTTATAGTTTTACAAACAGTGTCGGTCAATTAAAAAACCGACGCTAAATCTTAGACCTGTTGTGTCGGTCTTCTTAATATGCCGACACTATTGTGCTTATCAATTGCGTCGGTCTCACTAAAATGCCGACGCTAAATGTTGTAGAGCAAATGTGCCGGGTCCTAAAATGCCGACGCCTTAGGTCTATAATTGCATTTTTTTGCCTGATCAATTGTTTTTTCCTGATCATTTTTATCCTGTTTACTACACATATTACACCAAAAAATTAAAAAAGGTTCACAAATTATATTAAAATAAATTTGGAATTGTTCATAATTTTAGTTTACAACCCAATATTTACAAAAATTCATCGAAAACTAATGTTTTCATGACAAATCCCTCAGACTAACTCGATTCTTGATGATATCTAGACTTCTTGTAATTGTTCTGCACTCTCTTCTTGTATCTCCAAGTACCATGCCCTGAAAAAAGAAGTTTATATTAGTACATAAAATCATTTATGGAATAAATTATTCAAAAAATATGAATTAATGGCAATATTTATTGTGAACATGAATTAATGACATGTACTGAAAAAAATTACCTGACTATAGACATTCAAGAGTAAAAAATTGAGCCCAAATCTCTCGTATCTCACTAATTTCCTTTCTACCATAGCTTCTAGAACCAAGACCCTACCAAAATTTAACATACTTCAAATATTTGTACTTTATTTTAAAAATTGTAAACCAATATTTACGATATTTTAGTTTCCTTACCACTTTCCAATTCATGTTGGCATTTTTTTGAGAAAGCATGACAATGTCATACATGTACTTCATCACGAAAAAACCGCATTCTGTGCCTCCTTTTTGTTGGGGACACTACACATAAACAAACAAGATTCATATATAATAACTAAAAAGTGAGGAGCATATAATATAAGTGAAATAAACAAACGAAAGTAAGTTATACCTGAACCTCGGTGTGATGCCAAATAAACTCTTTTCTGTTATTCTTCAATCCACCTTGAGGTACATATAATTTAAATGCCCTGTAAAATACGTATACTTTCATCACATCACTTATAGGACTAGGTTCTATGTAGTAATTATACAACATGAAATTTGAAATTTTAACATACATTCGTGCAGGTGTGGTCAACCGTATCTTCCTTTCTTTTTTCAACGAATCAAACACGTATATAGCACTTTCATTGAGACAAAAAAGTAGCAACATCCAATGATCTCTACAATAAAAACATATATAATATATTAGCCGGAATATAATTATATAATATATATAGCATGACAATTACTATAATTTTATTCTTACTCTTGGATGTAAGGGGCTAGGATATAACGTTTATCCTTATTAGCAACCAAAAGACTTGTCATGTAATCAGTTGCTTCGTCCTTGTGTTTTTGATGCTCATGATTATGTGGTATTGCTAGTCTAGATGGCAACATGTTTGCACAACTTGCTAACATACCTACAAATATTATTTATCACAATATATGTGTGTGCTAATAGATTCTAAAGTGAATTAGGAAGAAAGACTGAGTCTTACTTTAAAAACAGTTCCACAATGGGTATGTTTAACCAACTCATTCTCAAAAACTGATTGACATCTTCGAGTGTGATATATATTGGACCATCTCTATTTTCCTCAAAAACGAATGCATCAGATTTTTTAGAAGGGGGCATCTTTTTGAGTAAGAAACTTAAACCTGCACAGTGATCACTCGAATTTATGTCATCACCAACTACTTGAGGGCTTTGCTTCAGGGGAGTCACCGACCCTTTACTTTCAACCTTTGATGACTTTTGAATTGGCGTCATCTCATGGAGTTTTTTCTTTTCCAATATAGGATCCTAATCAAAGACATATTTATTGGGTTATATTTAATGGAAACTTTTCATAATTGAACCAAACAAGATATACCTGTCCCAACATCACAAGGTCCTTCGGCCATTGAACAAAGCTACCAGCTGCATTTCCTATTGTCTCATGTTCGTAACATGGAACAGGAAGGGGAGTAAATTGGTATTCAGTTATAACATCATCAACTGATACTCTAACATTCTGAGGGGCAATCGGGTTATTATGGATCATCTCTCCCTGATTGGTTGGGAAAAGAGTCCCTCTAGCTGCAACAACTTTTCCTCTTTCTACATGTATTACACATAGCCGACAAAGTGTTGCAACCTGCAATATTCAAAAGAAATTTTCATTAGAAAGAGATTTTTATATCAGGTTCAAGTCATGTCTTTTGAGAGCACAAAATAATTCAGTCGTATAGTAAGTACTATATGTTTGATTCACTGGACCCTGTGAATCTATACGGTAGAAATTTAACTAATTTTCCAGTTGAGTCGGGATTTCGATTTGAATCAGTGTTGAATTAATATGAAAGAAGAATCACAAGTCCACAATCTTAAGCAGGAACAACTTTTTTTTGACGGGTTCAACCCAACTAATCAAGAGATTTAATAGTCCAAAATTATGTTGACAGTACCTTGATAGAGATTTAATTATCTCTAAATTTCAATAAAAAATCCCACTTCCTCCTAATTAGGCACCTTATTTCGGTTCATGGCTACCACCCATGCTATGTTTATAATATATATTACTATTATCTAATATATTATAATTTTTTTTAAAAAATAATTACAATTCTATCAGAACTACCATCTGTTACTCCTACTACTTCGTTCATATTTATTCCTAAAAAACCTATTAAAATTTGAATTTTTTTATTAATTTCTACACTTATTATGTTTTACATTAGAAACTACTGAATCATTTCAATTTTGGATATTAATACTGTACTCATTACTAGATCTGGTCCAAAAAACTTCATTACTAGATTTTCGAAAATAAAATTTTGAAATATCTAAAAGAAGAGTAAAAATCAGTGGAGTATTGTGAATACATAGAAAGGAATATCAGCTTCTGTTCTCCAGGCAATATTTTTTTCAGGACTTGCAGGTTGGAAATGTTGAACTTAACGTTTTAAAGTAGAATTACTTAAAAAAAATCAACACTTCTGCACACACTTTGTGTCCACTAAGATAATTGCTAGGTGTCTACTAGGGTGCAATGCTAGGGACGAAGAAACAGCTAAACGAAGTAGGTAATAAGAATCTGAAAAGGAATACCAGGAGACTAAAAATTGATCCAGCTGTGATCATAGTGAGAATCATATTGCACAGAAATACTCAAGCTTCACGTTGCACAATCTACAAGCTTGATGAAAAGAATGATCAGCCTACCCCTCGTTCAGCAATTATATCGGGTTACAGCAGAGCTTAAGGATCAAGCTCAATCTACTGATCTCTCACTAGATGAATAAATTGAAGATGAATTTGTCAGAGTTCTTCTGTTCTTAATTATAGGGTAGAAAATTACCTTCATTGGCATGAAGGTATTTCAAATCATTATTGATGATCAATCCATACCCCTTCGTCATGGTCATTGCGTGCATAACTTATATCCGTACTATCTTCTATAGATGTGGTTTGTAGGCCAATCGAGAAAGGGGGGTTCTCGTCAAATTGATTATACTCTTCCTCATCTTCGACATTATCAACTCCAATAATACGTCGCTTACCTTGAAGAACAATTGACCACCTCACATCAGCCGGGTCTCGAATATAAAAAACTTGTTTGACCTGTGTTGCAAGTATAAATGGATCATCCTCATGACCAAACCGATTGAAGTCAACCAAAGTGAAACCTGACTCATCCACTCGAACACCACGACGGATATCAAACAATTTACATTTAAATAGTGCAACTTTGAAATCTTTGTAATCAATCTCCCAGATTTCCTCAATCACCCCATAATAAGACTTCTTTACATCTTGTGATGTAATGGAATTGCCTCTTTCAAATTCTGTTGAAAAAGCTTCTACTATGCTTGCTTCAGGATGATGCCGATTTCTCACATATGCTTTTAAAATGCACAGAAACCTCTCGAAAGGATACATTTGACGCACATACAAAGGACCACAAATTTTTATCTCTCTCACAAGATGAGTCACTAAATGCACTATAATGTCGAAGAATGAATATAGGAAATACATTTCAAATTCACAAAGTGTGACTATAATATCAGCTTGCAATTTATCCAAAGTCAAGGGATCGATGACCTTGCTACATATAACATTAAAGAAGAAGCACAATTTCATGATAACCACTCTCACGTGCCTCGGCATTATGCCTCGAATTGCAACCGGTAGAAGATGTTGCATTAGCACGTGACAATCATGTGACTTCAAACCTAAAAGCTTCAAGTCTTTCATTGAGAGAAGGTTTTTAGGATTTGAGGAATATCCAGATGGAACTTTGACACTTGATAAACACTCACAAAAGCTTATTTTCTCTTTCCTGGACAAAGTGTAACAAGCGGGAGGTAGATACGCACGTTTACCAGATTGTTGTGGTGCTAACTCAGCTCGTACACCCAACTCTTGCAAGTCTAGCCTCGCTTTCATCCCATCCTTCGTCTTACTAGGTATATTCAATAGTGTCCCAATAATGCTTTCACAAACATTTTTTTCAATATGCATAAAGTCAAGGCAATGTCTCACTTGCAAGTGTTCCCAATATGGTAGATCCCAAAATATAGATCTTTTCTTCCAAATACTATTCGGAGTTGGCTTTTTATACAGCTTCCCAAGAACAACATCAATGTCTTTAACTCGTTCAAAGACCTCCTTCCCGGTTAAAGGAAAACGAGCCACTCGAGTCTCGATAGTCCCATCAAAATCGTTTTTCCTCTTACGATTAGGGTGAGTAAGTGGAAGAAACGTGCGATGACCCATAAATACATTTTTTTTTACAGTTCTTCAGACGAAGATCAGTCGTAACATCTTCACAAATCGGACATGCTTTAGCTCCTTTAATCGTGTAACCTGAGAGGTTACCATAGCCGGGAATGTCACTTATAGTGTAGAAGATCATGGCACACAAATTGAAATATGTCTGACTGTATGCATCATACATCTTCTCACCTTGATCCCACAATAACTTTAAATCCTCAATAAGTGGCTGAAGATAAACATCTATATTATTTCCAGCTTCTTTAGGACCAGGGATTAACAATGTCAACATGATGTACTTACGCTTCATGCATAGCCAAGGAGGCAAGTTATATATCGTTAGAAGAACCGGCCAAGTGCTATGTGTAGAGCTTAGAGTGCGATACGGATTCATGCCGTCTGCACAAAGCCCTAGTCATAGATTTCTAACTTCTCCTCCAAATTCTGGGAATTTACCATCAATGGTTCTCCATTGAGGAGAGTCAGCCGGGTGTCAGAGCATTCCATCTGATTTTCTCCCATCCACGTGCCACCTTACAAGCTTTGCATAATTGGAATTTGCAAAGAGACGTCTGAATCGTTCCACTCTGGGTAAGTAGCGCAACACCTTGATAGGAGGCCTCTTGTCATTAATAGAAGAATTATTTCCATCCTGCTTATATCGGGAGGCTCCACACTTTGGACATGTGTGTAAATGTTCATGCTCCTTGCGAAAGAGCACACAATCATTTGGACAAGCATGTATATTCTTTACATTCATACCCATTGGACACAATATCTTCTTCGCCTCGTATGTGGAAGTAAGAAGCTCATTTTTTGCAGGAAGCATTTCTGCTAAAAGTTTGAGCATTTTAGTGAAACTCTTGTCACTCCAACCATTTTTTACTTTGAGTTTACACAACTTCAAGGTTGTTGATAACCTAGTAAATTGAACATTGCACCCATGATAGAGAGGTTTTTTAGAATCATCAACCAAGTTCTCCAGAACTTCTGGTTGGTGCACTAGGATTTCTTCAACATCTTGCATCATCTCTTTAACCCTATCATTTTCAGCATCATCTTCTTCATTACGAGGCATACTGTCTCCATAACTTTCATAAATTTTGCTAGAAGTCTCAGTCTTGCTAGTGTGTATTCCCTCCCCATGCCAAATCCACTTAGTATAATCTTCCATGAAACCACGGCGAAATAAATGCTCACGAACAGTGTCAATATTAGGATAGTTTTTCATATTATAACAATCACGACATGGACATGTGATCCTGTCTTCTTTTCCATGTTCGATCTGTTTCTTTTTTAGATTTTCTACCGCACATGCAATGAACTCATTAACACCATTAACATAGGCATGCGAGACCCGTGGTATTTTATACATCCACGTGAGACGATCCATGTTCTCTTTCTATCAAAAATGAATGGAAGAAGTTCAGATTATATTAAATTAATTTTGTAGCAGATTTTATATTAACATTTTATGCAGGGATTTAGGGGGAGCTGTTAATTCTCCTAAATAGGTTATAATCATAAAAAATGGGGAGATTGATACTCCTTTCATTTTGATGAGCACAAACAGCAAGAACAACAAGTTATTTGCTTCATATTTCTATATAAAATAGCATACTGGTTTCTGTTATGTTAACAATTACAGGACAAAGTAGCGTGCTGATTGTAATGTTTCAGATTCATTTTAGCGTGCTGATTGTACCTGACCGATGCAGCCTGGAAAGAAAACTAATATGCAGAACTTAACAGAAATCACCCATTTACAAGCATATATAATAAACCTATCTAGTTTCAGAAGAGAAAACAAAGCGCTCCTGTAAACCATACCTGAACAAGGATATACCAGCCAGTTAAAATTTTCAAAGCCTTGAGAGATGAATTATTGGGACCTACAAGATGTTGTCTTCTTTTAACAAAGTGCTCCTGCAAACCATAACAGAGTTTGAGAACCAGTTTGCAGAATTTTAAAGCTGTCATTCACAAAGAGCTACACATTCTTAGAAGTTTAATATCAAACTTTATGAACCAATGACAATGTAGCGCTCTCTAAATAAAAATTTACAGTAAAGCTCTCTAAAAAGGCAAGCTTCGAAATTAAAAACCCAGATCAAAAAGTACAAAACTAACAGTCAAAAGCATACACTCCGTAGAAGTATAGTTTTGGAAAGTCAAAAGTAAAATAAGTCATTTGCTAGCATTTGAGGTTGCACACCTTGAACAACAAAGTTTAGCTCCTTGAACAGTAGAACAAGGTTTAATTTCATATTTGCGTAAAGACAACTATTAGATTACTTTCTATTCCAAATCCAACAATATACTGTACTAGGTTTTGTCTATGATTAACACTGTCGGAAAATCTACATAGCAATTCAGAAAGAGTGTGCAGGTCAATTACATAGTGTAATACTTTATACGGCTAATTATTATGTCAAATTAAATTGCACAAAAGAAGTCACATATCTTTTCTTTGAAGCATAATCATATTAATCTGATTCAGTTTTTGTTCACAACCCATGATAATGTTTATCTTACACTGTTCAGAGGTTTATTTGTCGGTTAATCAGTAAAGCTTATCATTAATAACTGGATTCCTTGGATAAGATAAATTTCTCAAAATTTTTTCAAAACTTCCTAATTTCTCAGTACTGCTTTTCAGGTATCCACTTGTTCTGATAGCAATGTACAACGTACTGGATCTAGTTGGTAGATATGTTCCTCTGATAGAATTTATCAAGTTGGAATCTCGAAAAGGCCTCATGATTGCGATATTATCCCGTTTCTTGCTTATACCTGTATTTTATTTCACTGCGAAATATGGTGATCATGGGTGGATGATATTACTTGTTTCTTTCTTGGGATTAACCAACGGTTACCTAACTGTGTGTGTCATGACTGTAGCTTCTAAAGGATACAAGGTAAGCCAACCAGACAATTGCTTGAAGTGTAACAAACTTGAGTTTTTTAATTTTACGTATTAGTAACAAAGTGTTCATTTTCAGGGTCCGGAGCAAAATGCATTGGGAAATCTTCTAGTTCTATTCCTTCTGGGCGGTATATTTGCAGGTGCTGCTCTGGACTGGTTGTGGTTAATTTGCAGCACGACTCAATTTTAATGAGATAATCGCAAACAAGCTTGAATGACGAATGTGCTGAAACCAATATGGACAAATTATTGGTCACAAAGCTATAAACAGCTATTGTATATCAGCAACCTAGTGTTTATTTTAACTGTTCTCATTTCCTTTGTAAATTAGCAGTTAGAGATTTAGATCGGGAAAGTAAGTGACAAATAAAGATGCTAAAATGTTTTACATTTCCAAATTGCACAATAGAAGTTTCTCAACTTTTTTCTTGATGAGTATGTTTGACCTGATCATGATGTAATCTATAAATTAGAGAAAACTCTTACATTCGACCTGTAAAACGAAATGACACAGAGGAAATAGTGAAGTAGCAGCAGCAGAAGCCGTTAGACTCAGCAACTACAATGAATTTCAAGTGTTCAAACATTAATTGAAGGATGAGCATAAATATTTACATTACGTTATTGAGAATAAACAAACAAAGCAGGTAATTAACGGTTGGGCACAGAGTTCGATTTTCACATTCTACACAAGTAAACTGAATTTCTATAATATCAAGTCAATTCTTTATGTTTCAATTATAATGAAGTCAACGAACACATCTTCGGAAAAACACGAAATGATCAGAGTCACTTTGTAAATACAACTTATCTGAATCTAAAATCAACTGATACAATCAATCAATCAAAATTATAATAAATTGAAACTCAAGAACAGTAACATAAAGTAAATGATGTATGCTAGATAAATTTAATCGAAACAAAGCAGATTCTGAAATTTACAGATTCATATACACATGTGTGTGTATATATATGTATGTATGTATATAGCAAACAGAAACTGTGAAAGCAAGTTGGTGGATTACCTTTGTGAAGATGCTTAAGCAGCACCCTCTTCGATTGTTTAAGCAGCAGCAGCCAAAACCCCACAATCGAAACCCAATCGATTCCCCTTTCTCAGAGCCAACAATCGAACCCTAGAAATTGAAGAAAAATTTTAGTAGCAGGAGATGAAAGGTTTAAAGTGGAATAGTATCAGGAGATGAAAATTTTAGTCACCCGCGTATGTTAACCCGCATTTGTTTTTAATCTTTTTTTTAAATTATTTCTTCTTATGTCGGTCAAAAAGAAAACCGACACTGTATATTATTCTTAATAGCGTCAGCTAAAAAAAACTGACACAATAGCAACACCAACAGCGTCGGTCATTTGACCAACCGACACAGAAGACCAAACTAGCGACGACATTCAACTTGACCGACGCTATTCTAACTCTGCAGCGTCGGTTAATTGAAACGACCGACGCCTTTAGCTTTGAAAAATAGAAAAATGCGTCGGTTCTCTATTTAACCGACACATTAGGCAGTAAAGAGTGTCGGTTCTCTATTCAACCGACACTATTGGTGCGACTTCTAAAGTGTCTTCTGTACTAGTGGTAGTTACCGTACAATTAATTCCTTCTACCCTGCAATGTCACAATTAAATACAAGGCATGGAACTTGTGTCAAGCCTATCTTATTTAATCACTTGCTTTCCCATTCACTATGCTTAGTTCTATTTAATGTAAATTAGAAACTCCTTTCTAATTTCATTCACTCTGGCCAGAGATTCCTGAACTAACATAAGTGGATCAGCATTGAACATTCTCTTACTACACTGGAAGGGGTAGATCCTTTATTGATCATACACTATTTTCGTGTACAAATTCCTATACCCAGTAAAGCCCTTATAATTGTCCCTTGAGACTAAGAACTAAACCAAAGCATAGTTCAGTGTACACAAGATGACTATGATGACCTCAAGTCCAAGGACACTTGTACAACTATCACTCTGTGAACAACTGCTGACACATGAGTGAACTCCATCAGTTGTTCAGCTGTGTGAGTCATGTTCAGTGAACTTATTCTATAATAAGCACCTACATACTACCTATAATGTCACCACACAAATGTCTATGAGAATAGACATCCTTCATAATGAAGCAAGCATAGTATGTACCGGTCTTTGCAGATTATTAATTACCAGTTAGTAATCCTACGACCAGGAACTATTTAAGTTTAGAGTTATAATCTTTTAGGTCTCATTATTATGATCTCATCATAATCCATAAAAAGCTTTACTCTAAACTGTGGTATATCTTATTTAAATATTTAAATAGATAGAGCCCGTAATAAAAATAAAACAAGTCTTTTATTAATATCAATGAAATCAAAACAGATTACATAAAAGTTATTCCTAAATCCTCATACATGATTGGACTTTAGACATATCTCTTTCAGTCCTCAGCGAGGATAAGCTCGTTACGTCGTCCTAAGCGAGGACAAGCCCGGAGCGAGGACAAGACATTTGCCTTGTCTTGAGTGAGGATAATCTCGGAGCGAGGACAAGATCTTTGCCTCCTTAGCGAGGAGAAGCCAATAGCGAGGACAATCCTTTTACCTTGTCCTGAGCGAGGATAAGTCATTTGCCTTGTCCTGAGTGAGGACAAGCCCGGAGCGGAGATAATCCATTTTGCTTGTCCGGAGTGAGGACAAGCTCGGAGCGAGGACAAGCCCTTTGCTTTATCCTGAGCGAGGATAAGTCCGGAGCGAGGACAAGCCATTTACCTTTTCAGGAGCGAGGACAAGCCATTTGCCTGTTTCTAAGTAAGGACAAGCCTGAAGTGAGGACAATCCCGTTTTTCTTATCCCAAGTGAGGACTAGCCTGGAGCGAGGATAAGCCATTTGCCTTGTCCTGAGTGAGGATAATCCCGGAGCGAAGACAAGCCCTTTGCCTTGTCCTGGGCAAGGACAAAATCGGAGCGAGTACAAGTTATTTGCCTTGTGCTGAGTGAGGACAAGCTCGGAGCGAGTACAAGCCAATTGCCTTATCCTGAGTAAGGACAAGCCCGGAGTGAGGAAAAACCCTTTGTCTTGTCCTGAGCGAGGATAATCCCTTTGCCTTGTCCTAAGTGAGGACAAGCCCGGGGCGAGGACAAGCCCTTTGCCTTGTCCTAAGCGAGGACAGGCCATTTGCCTTGTCTTAAGAGAGGACAAGCCCAGAGCGAGGACAAGCCCGGAGCGAGGACAAGCCATTTGCCTTGTCTTGAGGGAGGACAAGCCCAGAGAGAGGATAAGCCCTTTACCTTATCTTGAGCAAGGACAAGACTGGAGTGAGGACAAGCCCTTTGCATTATTTTGAGCGAGGACAAACCCTATCCTTGTCCTGAACATGGACAAACATGTTCATTTGAACAAGTCATGTAGTGCATTCCACTTGACTAGGGCACGCCCTACCCCTAGGACGCGTCCACTTCTGTTGTGTTGTAGCTTAAACCTAAATATAGTTCAAATCTTACATTTCATCAAATGCGGGCGCGTCCGAACCCTAGGGCGCGTCCTCCAATCATGCATTGCGGTCTAAAACCAAATCCTTCATCCTTTTGCCCCAATTTGATTTCAATTGACCCGTTTTTGATCCGAAATAATCCATTACCAAATTTTAGCTATAACAACTACCCCCCGAATTCCATATAAAGTTGAAAATAAAATTGGAATTATAATATCTAAATCCAAGCAAAAATTTGTGTCATCCTTCAATCTCATGAATGTGCGTCCTCCGCATCTTCCTCTATGAGGGCGCGTTCTAAAACAAGAAAGGTTTACCACTTATGCACCACACCTCTAAGCTTACATGAGTTAAGTCAGCATAATAAATAAGAGATATTATATAATGTATGCACCTCTCACAAGGCATTTCAAATTTTAAAGTGTAATCTTACAACAATATTATGGGGATTATCTCAAGTATTTCATCCTATAATATCCTTACTTGGAGCACACCTAAAATCATTGACGGGTCCTCAATCAAAAATTACATTAATGAAAAAAGAACAATAATAAGCATACTAGGCATTCTCCTGAGAACAACATTATATAAGAGTGTACTTTGAGGGGAAGGCATGACCAGAACACAAGGCTACCTCTTCGATCTTCAAGTAATAAATAATCTTCAAAAGAGTTTCAGCAAGTAAACCACATGAAATTTCTAAGGTGTAGAGAGTTGAATCCAAAGTTATCCAGAATAGAGCTTTTGAAGTTAAGAACATGGATAACCCAGAAAAACACAAGTGTGGAGGTTGAGAAAACCTCTTAACGTTAGGAGGACACACCCTGCCGGTGAGGGTGATCTTTCCACCAATGATACAAATATAATTCTTTCAACTACTGCTTCATAGTTAATACCCTACTTCTTGCCAAATAATAATCCAAACCACCGATCTCGTCTTTTTCTACAAACAATATGATTAATCAATTCAAACCAAAATCGAAGCTTTGAGGATCTTATACCATCACCACATTTTTGGTGGGGAGCTCCCTCTATAAGAGTGGCATCTTCCTCAATGAAGCCTACATCTTTAGAGGGTGTGTCCTCTATAAGAGAAACATCTTTCTCGATAAGGTCTTCATCCTTGGAGGGTGCGTCCTATATAAGAGGAGCCTCTACTTCGACAAAGGTATTCATCCTTGGAGTGAGCATCATATGCAATAGGCGCGTCTACCTTGACAAAGGCATTCATCCTTAGAGGGAGCATCCTTTGTATAATGCACGTCTACCTCAACAAGGGTATTCATCCTTAGAGGGCGCGTCCTCTTGTAAGAAGAACGTATTATCTCGACAAGGGTAATGATCCTTAAATGGCACATCCACTATACGAGGCGCGTCTTACCTCAACAAGGGTATTCATCCTTGGAGGGCACATCCTCTCCAAGAGGAGCGTATTACCTCAACAAGGTCTTCATCCTTGGAGGGCGCTTCCTCTCTAAGAGGAGCGACAAACCTCGACAAGGATCTTTCCTAAAAATTATGAATTTTTAATAAAAGAAGCGAAGTCTGAGTTTAGAGGATGCAGACATGCAGTACCTCCTAGACCAGGTGTATTCATTTAACAAAGAGGCTTCTCACATAGAAGTATCTCAAGTAGAGGAATCTTATAAGGATACATCTTCTCGAAGAGATTTTATCGAAGTTGCCTGTATCCTCAAATTTGGCCATTTCCATAATTTTGAGGAAAATGCGTATATCTTATGCCCGTAGCACTATATGATGCCTCATAAACAATCATAGGCGTCTTACCCCCCCCCCCCCCGGTGTAACACCCCCGACTTAAAAATAAATATTAGATGGAATGAATGGAATAAATATTCTAAATATGTGTTAATTGACATCTGTGTTTGATGTTTACATGATAAAATTTATGAATTTTCAATTTTTATATATTTAAAATAAAGTATAGATAATTTTGATATTTTTATAGTAATTTATATGTCATCATATGATTTTATAAATAATTTATAGATTTTATTACTTATTTTTCAAATTAGATATTAATTATTTTGAATAATCGGGAATCGCCCAACTTAAACAGTTTTTCCATTTTCACCACCCAGAAGTTTCAGGAAAAATCATTTCTATCTTAATTTGATTATTTCGAGCATTTTCCATGTTTTGACTTTTTCAATCCGAAGTACAAGTTTACCCATACGGTTCCCGGTACAAATATTACGATATTATTTTGTTTCGGTAAACCGATAAACTAGATATTTTTTATATACGAGATATTTGGATTAAAATCCCATCTCATCTTTTCGTAGTACGTGCAATCATATCTTCTATTTTCGCAGTACGTGCAATCCTATCTTATCTGTTCGCAGAACGTGAAATCCTATCTTATCTTTTCGCATTACGTGCAATCTTATCTTATCTTTTCGCAGTACGTGCAATCCTATTTTATTTTTTCATAGTACGTGCAATCCTATCTTATCTTTTCGCAGTACGTGCAATCCTATCTTATCTTTTCGCAATACGTGCAATACTATCTTATCTTTTCGTAGTAGGTGCAATCCTATCTTACCTTTATGTAGCTATAAATAGCCCTTACAGTACCTTGTTCAGAAAAAGAAAAACAAACAGTAAAATCTTATAATTACCCAGAGAAAATATGTTTATTCATAGTGTTCTTCATAATCAAACGAGGATTTGAAGGCGTTATTGAACTACGATTTTAGAGTACAAGTAGTCGAATCGAAGCTCGTAACAAGTAGAATCAAGTTTTATCAACCATATCAATGTAGATCCAAGTGGAAGAAAGATCGATGGTAAAATCAATTTGAAGTTCGAGATTCACAAAGAATAAATTAAGTGGTGAACGGTAAATATTTACTGTACTATTTTACTATTGATGTTTTGATCTTTAAATGATGATTGATTTGATTTGGCTGATGATTCATTGATACAGAACGAGTATTCTTGCATTGATACTTGATGAACTGATGACGATACTTCCTTTTTGGAAGTAAGCTAAACCAATTGTTTAGCTAGCCGGGATCTCAACTTGATGAATTGATGAATTGATGAACTTATCGTGCTTGAATACTCCGTTTTAATCTTGTGAGAACTATTATGTTATGATGAACTCTTGATGACCGTGATAAGCTTTTGATGATTCTCTTGTTTAAAGTTATTTTATTTTATATGATGATTTGAAACTCAGGTTTTTAGATAAACCTCAGTTGAAATGTACGATATATGTTTACTGGGCTTTATCAGCTCACTCATTTATGTCTTTAATTCTCACAGGAAAGAGTTTCGGAGAAGGATGTTCAAGAAAGGATAAAAATATGATGAACTAAGGTTTTTGTGGATGGCGGGAAGCATATGGTGTTATAATGAATAAAGTTGGTGTAATAGACTTATATTTGTACCCAGTTAGGGTCTTTTGATGTATCTAAACTTTTGTTATAGATTGGAGATGTTGTACGAATTTTATATTATTAATTAAGTTTATGGTTATGTAAGCATATATCGAATTTGTAGTTAGTTTGGCGTCCCCGGGGCGGGTTTTTGAGGTCATCCCGGGGTCGGGGCCATCACAGGTGGCATCAGAGCTAGGGTTTCGAAACGGGATGGATATAAGATTTAGAATCGCGAGTAGTAAAATTTTAGGCTCAAGGAATGTTTAGGAAATGCGTAAGTGTAAATTTTGGACGTGACCACTTTATGATGTATAACGTGTACAGTGCTCGATGATCGTTATTATGGCGTATATTATGACGTGTGCAGTACACGGTTGATCGTTAGTGTGGCATATGACATGATATGTGTAGTACTCAATAATTGTTATTACAACATATATTCGGAATAAAGTAGGATTGTAGGTAAAGATGGCTGATGGAAATTCTAGTGGAAGTGGGTCTGGTGTACAAATTAGTTTCGAGATGCTATTGGTTTTAATAGAGATGAGAAATATGTTGAAGAGCTTAACTGAAGAGCGAACACCAATGGATACTCCTACCATGAATGCTGAGCATGTGGAAAATATAGAGCGAGAAGGTGAGAATAAGCGAAGATGTACCTACAAAACTTTTAAGGATGCGGATCCCCCTGTATTAATAAGGAGATTTAGATTCACATGCAACAAACACATGGATTAAATAAATGGGAAAGGTAATAGAGATCTCTAAATGTTTAAGGAACATAAGGTGAAATTTGTAACACACTCTTTAAGGGGGGAAGCTATTTTCTGGCGAGATACGGTTAAGCAGACTGAGGATTGCTCTAAGATGACTTGGACGAGGTTGAAAGCGTTGTTTTTTAATAAATATTTCCCGACATGTATAAAAAATGAGATGGAGATGAAGTTTTTAGGAATGTCTGTCGGAATATCTATCCAAATTTTTAGAACTTTCTAGATTTGCTCCTCTTCAGGTCGATACGGAAGCTAGGAAATGTTAAAGGTTTCAAGAGGGACTGAAGCCTCAAATCAGAGAAATGGTTTCTTTATTGGAGCTGGAGCAATTTGATAAGTTGGTTGGAAAAGCTAGGATTGTGGAAAGGGACTATGAAGCTCGCATTCAATTCTTCAATAATAAGAAATGAGGAAGAAAGACAGGATTGAGTTTTAACTCAGTATTTAAGAAGGACGACTTAGGATGCCAAAAAAATCTCATGACGTGGTGTCAGGTATGCTTCAACTTTGTGCTCAAGATGTTCATGTTTTGTTTGATTCGGGATCAACCCATTTTTTGTGGATACAAAATATGTGGATAAGTTAAATGTATCTATGCAAAGCCTCGATAATGGATTGCTTGTAAAACTTCCAAATGGTAGGAATTTATTCGTAGATAAAATCTATCGAGACTGTTCCTTATTGATTGGTAAACATACCTTCTTGGTAGATTTGTTACCTTTGGAATTGAGAGACTTTTGAGTAATTCAGGGGATGGATTAGTTGTCAAAACATAGGGCAAATCTAAATTGTAGTAAGAAGCGAATATATTTAATCGACCCAAATAAAAAGAAAGTATATTTTAAAAGAGATAGTGTAGAAAAACCCAAGGTTATGATATTGGTTTCAAAGTCTTGTAAGATGTTAAAGAAAGGTTGCGAGGGTTTTCTGGCATATGTTGTGGGAAACGAGGAAGTTAAAAATAAAGGATAAACACAGTCAGAGAATTTTTAGATGTCTTCCCTGAAGAGTTGCCGGGGTTGCCACCTGAAAGAGAAGTTAAGTTTGGTATGGAACTGGTGTCGGAAGCCCAACCAGTATCGAAAGCACCATATCGGATGGCACCTGCAGAATTTGCAGGAACTTAAGATTCAACTACAAGAATTATTGAACAAGAAGTTTATTAGGCCAAGTGTTTCTTCTTGGGGAGCTCCTGCATTATTGTGAAAAAGAAGGATGGTTCTTTAAGATTATGCATTGATTATAGGGAACTAAATAAGTTGACAGTGAAGAATAAATATCCACTATCACGGATAGACGATCATTTTGATCAATTACAAGGAGCCACCTACTTTTCGAAGATCGATCTGCGCTCTGGCTATCATCAGTTAAAGGTAAAGAAAGAGAGCATTCTATTGATGGCATTTAAGACGCGCTATGGTCATTATGAGTTTGTAGTGATGCCGTTTGGAGTGACAAATGCACCGACAGTGTTTATGGTTTTAATGAATCGAGTGTTTAGGAATTATTTGGATAAGTTTGTAATTGTTTTTATTGATGATATTCTCATATACTCAAAGAGTGAGAAGGAACATGAGGAATATTTAAGGATAGTCCTACAAACTTTGAGGAAAGAAAAGTTGTATGCCAAATTTTCAAAATGTGAATTTTTGTTGAGGATATTAAGTTTTTTTGGATATGTAGTTTCGAATGAGGGAATTTCAGTTGATCCTACAAAAATTGAGGTAACAATGAATTGGGAATGACCAAGGACAGTGACAGAAATTCGAAGTTTCTTAGGTTTGGCCAGATATTATAGAAAGTTTGTCCAAGATTTCTCGAAGATAGCGGGACCGTTAACGAATCTTACAAGGAAAGACACTAAGTTTGTCTGGTCAGAATTTTGTGAGTGAAGTTTTATTAAGTTAAAGAAAAGACTAACGTCCGCTCGGGTACTTAGCTTACCAGATGGGACTAAAGATTTTGTGATCTATAATGATGCATCAAAAAAAGGGGTTTGGGGTGTGTACTAATGCAACGTGGAAAGGTACCACGATTTTAAACTGGCTGCAATAGTTTTTTCTCTTAAAATTTGGAGACATTACTTATATGGAGAAAAGTGCAAAATCTTTATCGACCATCAAAGTTTAAAATATATCTTTTCACAAAAGAATTTAAATATGAGACATTGAAGATGGTTGGAGCTATTGAAGGATTATGATTGTAAAATTTTATACAACCCTGGAAAAGCAAACATAGTGGCTGATGCGTTAAGTAGGAAGCAAGTTGAGAATTGTACAAGTATTGAAGTAGAATCATCCAATATTAAAGATTTGGAAAGACTTGAAATTGAATTCGTTAAGCAAAGAGGGAATGAAAGTTTATTGTATTAAATCGAGATTTAACCCCTCTTGTTAGAAAAGATAAAGGAAAAGTCAGAGACAAGTTAAACACTTAAAGGAGATTTGGAATAATTCAAATTTAGAATTAGGAAAAAATGATTTCAAGAAAGGAAATGATGATGTCTTAAGGTTTTGAGATCGAATATGTGTACCGTCTAATGGAGGAATTACGAAAGAAATTTTGTCTAACGCTCATTCATCATCTTTTTCGATACACCCTGGATCTACGAAGATGTACAAAGAATTTTGACAGCTCAAAGTAGAAAAAAGAGTTAGGTAGACAAGGATCATCGAGAAGTGATGTTAAAGGAAGGGGACTGTGTAAAATTTCTCCCTGGAAGGGCGTTATGGGATTCAGGAAGAAATGAAAGTTAAGTCCACGTTATATTGGACCATTTGAGATTCTGAGACCAGTTGGAGAAGTGGCTTATGAGTTAGCACTACCTCCTAGTCAAGGTCATATTCACAACGTTTTTCACGTGTCATGTCTAAGAAAGTATGTTTCGGACCCATCGCATATAATAGATTATGAACCAAAAAAAATTCAGGAAAATATGTAGTATGAAGAACTACCTGTTGAAATAGTTGATCGTCGTGAGCAGAAATTGAGAAATAAGGTTATATCTCTCGTGAAGGTGATTTGGCAAAATCATGAGATAGAGGAATCAACTTGGGAACCCGAAGAAATGATGAAGGCAAAGTATCCCCACTTATTTGATAAGACATGTACGGATGAACTTTTGAATTTCGAGGGCGAAATTATTTTAAGGGGGGAAGATGTAACATCCCCGACTTAAAAATAAATATTAGATGGAATGAATGGAATTAATATTCTAATTATGTGTTACCTGACATCTGTGTTTGATGTTTACATGATAAAATTTATGAATTTATAATTTTTATATATCTAAAATAAAGTATAGATAATTTTGATATTATTCTAGTAATTTATATGTCATTATATGATTTTATAAACAATTTATAGATTTAATTACTTATTATTCAAATTAGATATTAATTATTTTGAATAATCGAGAATCATCCAACTTCAACGGTTTTTACATGTTCACCACCCAGAAGTTTTGGGAAAAATCATTTCTATCTTAATTTGATTATTTCGAGCATTTTCCGTGTTCTGACTTTTTTAATCCGGAGTATGATTTTACCCATACGGTTCCCAGTACAAATATTACGATATTATTTCATTTCGGTAAACCGATAAACCAGATATTTTTTATATCCGAGATATTTTGATTAAAATCCTATCTCATCTTTTCGTAGTACGTGCAATCATATCTTATCTTTTCACAGTACGTGCAATCTTATCTTATCTTTTCGCAGTAAGTGCAGTTTTATCTTATCTTTCCGTAGTACGTGCAATCCTATCTTATCTTTTCGCAGTACGTGCAATCCTATTTTATCTTTTCATAGTACGTGCAATCCTATCTTATCTTTTCCCAGTACGTGCAATCCTATCTTATCTTTTCGCAGTGCGTGCAATCCTATCTTATCTTTTCGTAGTACGTGCAATCCTATCTTATCTTTCCATAGCTATAAATAGCCCTTACTGTACCTTGTTCAAAAAAAATAAACAATAAAATCTTATAATTACCCAGAGAAAATACGTTTATTCATAGTGTTCTTCATAATCAAACAAGGATTCGAAGGCGTTATCGAACTATGATTTTAGAGTGCAAGTAGTCGAATCAAAGCTCATAACAAGTAAAATCAAGTTTTATCAACCATATCAATGTAGATCCAAGTGGAAGAAAGATCGATGGTAAAATCAATTCGAAGTTCGAGATTTATAAAGAATAAGGTAAGCGGTGCAGGGTAAATATATACTGTACTATTTCACTACTGATGTTTTGATCTTTAAATGATGATTGATTTAATTTGACTGATGATTCACTAATAAAAAATGAGTATTCTTGCATTGGTACTTGATGAACTGATGACGATGCTTCCTTTTTGGAAGTAAGCTAAACCAATTGTTTAGCTGGCAGGAATCCTAACTTGATGAATTGATGAACTTATCATGCTTGAATACTCCATTTTAATCTTGTGAGAACTATTATGTTATGATGAACTCTCGATGACCGTGATAAGCTTTTGATGATTCTCTTGTTTAAAGTTATTTTATTTTATATGATGATTTGAAACTCTGGTTTTTAGATAAAACAGTTGAAATGTACGATATATGCTTACTGGGCTTTATGAGCTCACTCCTTTATGTCACTAATTCTCACAGGAAAGAGTTTCGGAGAAGGATGTCCATGAAAGGATATAAATATGATGAACTAAGGTTTTAGTGGATGGAGGGAAGTATATAGTGTTATAATGAATAAAGTTGGTGTAATAGACTTATGTTTGTACCCGGTTAAGGTCTTTTGATGTATCATAAACTTTTGTTATAGACTCGAGATGTTGTACGAATTTTATATCATTAATTAAGTTTATGGTTATGTGAGCATATATCAAATTTTTAATTAGTTTGGCATCCCCGAGTCGGGTTTTTGAGGTCATCCCGGGGTCGGGGGCGTCACACCCGGAGTGTGCGTCCTCTATAAGAGATACATCTATTTGGAGGAGTTATTTATCCTTCAAGAGCGCGTGCTCTATAAGAGGAGCGACTTACCTCGACAAGAGAAATCATCCTTGGAGGGCACATTTTCTTATAAGGAGTGAATTACCTTGACAAGTCTATTCATACTTGGAGGAAGCGTTCTCTGCGAGAGGAGCCTCTACCTCGACAAGGGTATTCATCCTTGGAGGGAGCTTCCTCTGTAAGAGGAGCCTCTACCTCGAGTAGGATTTTCATCTTTGGAGGGTGCGTCCTCTTTAAAAGGAGCGAGTTACCTGGACAAGGGTTTTTATCCTTAGAGGGAGCGTCCTCTCTAAGAGGAGCATCTTACCTCAAAAAAGGTTTTCATCCTTGAGGGCGTGTCCTCACAAAGAGGAGCGTATTGCCTTAAAAAGGTCTTCATCCTTGGAGGATGCGTCCTCACTTGGAGGAATGTCTTAACTCGACAAGGGTTTTCATCGTTGGAGGGCGCGTTCTCACAAAAAGGAGCGTCTTACCTCGACAAGGGTTTTCACTTTTGGAGGGCGCGTCCTTACAAAGAGGAGCGTCTTACCTCAATAAGGTCTTCATCCTTGGAGGACGTGTTCCTCTTGTAGAAACGTCTTACCTTGACAAGAGTTTTCATCCTTGGACATCGCATCCTCACAACGAGGAGCGTCTTACCTCAACTACGTCTTTATTTTTGGAAGGCGCATCCTCTCTAGAGGAACGTCTTATCTCAACAAGGGTTTTCATCCATGGAGGGCGCGTCCTCACAAAGAGGAGCGTCATACCTCGACAAGGGTTTTCATCCTTGGAGGGTGCGTCCTCATAAAGAGGAGCGTCTTACCTTAACAAGGTCTTCATCCTTGGAGGACATGTTCTCTCTTAGAAGAACGTCTCACCTCAACAAAGGTTTTAATCCTTAAAGGGCGCGTCCTCACAACGAGGAGCGTCTTGCCTGAACAAGGTCTTTATCCTTGGAGGGCGCGTTCTCTCTAGAGGAACGTCTTACCTCAACAAGGCTTTTCATTCTTGGAGGGAGCGTCCTCACAAAGAGGAGCGTCTTGCCTCAACAAGGTCTTCATCCTTGGAGGACGCGTCCCCTCTTTGAGGAATGTCTTACCTCGACAAGGGTTTTCATCCTTGGAGGGTACGTCCTCATAAAGAGGAGCGTCTTACCTCAACAAGGTCTTCATCCTTGGAGGATGCATTCTCTCTTGGAGAAATATCTTACCTCGACAAGGGTTTTCATCCTTGGAGGGCGCGTCCTCACAATGGGGAGCATCTTACCTCAACAAGGTCTTTATCCTTAGAGGGTGCGTCCTTTCCAAAGGAATATATTACCTCAGCAAGGATTTTCATCCTTGGAGGGCGCATCCTCACAAAGAGGAGTGTCTTACCTCGAAAAGAGTTTTCATTCTTGGAGGGTGGGTCCTCACAAAGAGGAGCATCTTACCTCATAAAATATCTTAAAGGTCAATATTTTGGAGGAATTCTTGAATCTAGATCAAAATCAAAATCTCGGGTATCTTTGATCATCATCTTTTCACTTGAGGCATCCTCATTACCTGGAGAATCTACCTCAGGACAAGGCAAAACTTTAGCCATTGTATAGCTTGGGGGCGCGTCCTTCCTTAGGAGCATCAACCTCAGGACAAGGAAATGCTTCCAATATTGCACTTCATTAGACCGCGTTCTCCCTTAGAGGAGCACCAACCTCCCATGAACTTTTCAGCATTTTCATTCTTTGAGGGCACATCCTTCTTTAGGGGAACATCAACCTTATGAGGGTTATTCAAAATTTTAAAGGATTCACTCTTTCTTTCCAACCTTTCTCTATTAACTTCTTGTTGTACCACATCTCCTTCACGCTCCACCATAGCCTCCTCAACAACTTTGATCCTTGAACCATTTTCCAATATTTAAAGTTCAACCGTGGGCTCCATTCTCTTTATGAGATGGTAGCACTGACCCTATTAGGAAAATAAGCGTTACGCTGATATTATGGAATTACCGACCTATCCCTTCTCTTATAGCTCGTCCCTTGGGATTCCTCACACCATCATTCTTATTAGATTCAAACAACAAATATTCAATTACCTTGAAAGACTTAGCCTGAGCCAGCACATCAACAAAAGATGCTGAATCTTTCCCTTGTAAGTGTTTCCTCAAATCAGTTCCCACACGCAGTCCTGCTATAAGAAAACTCTTCAACGTTTTATCTGTTATACCTCTCACCAAATTAGACACCGTGTTGAACCTCTTGAAGTAAGAAGTTAAGCTTTCATTCTCCTTCTGCTTGAAATTTGTGAGAGTGGTTACAGGAGGAGCATACTTCACAGCGGCTTGGAACTGAGTCAAAAACAAAGTTTTCATTTGATCCAATGATGTACTGACTCAAGGGTCAAGTTTCTGAAACCATTCCAGGGCACCTTCCCTGAACGTGGCAGCTAGGCTAAATCGGGTACCTAATACACATCCATCTCAATGTTAAACCTTTTCAAAAATTCCACGGGGTCAGAGTTTCCATAAAATTATAAATCATTGGTCGTATTTCGATATCATGAAGACAACTGTGCTTCCCTTATGACAACAAAGAAGGGCGAGGAGCTTGCGCGGTTGCCGTGACTTTTCCTCCCTCAAGCTGATTGAGCAATTTCTTTAAATCATCCATATGGAACATTCCAACTCCTGGGATAGTCTGAACATTGAATTTTTGGGAATGCTGTTGCCCCTACGGTTACCCCCGGGGCACTTGAGGATCTTTTCGCCCCTCGCCCCGAGGCTGCGATTGTGGGACATCCCCATCCTGATTTTGAGCTTCCCTTTGAATCTGAGGTTCTCCCTGACCGCGTCCTTAAGCCTCTTCATTGTTGTGCGACCTTTCTTAAGTTCGATCACCACACTCATCATGGGGACTCGTCCTAGGTGCAGTACCCATTACACGGTGAGAAGCAAGATGAACAATGATAGGGATTTCGCCACTCCTTTAGGGCACGCCCTCACGTCTCCCATGCAGGGATGTTCTTCCATGATGATATCTCTATCTTCTTCGTCCATTCCTTTGATAACCTCACTCATAACTCCCAGTCTAAACAAATGGATGGGCACACTCATATTCGCGGTGTCATACCCAATTATACCTTTCGAATGTAGGGGGCACATACGTTGTATCACATGTCTGTTGGATTTTTAATCGCAGCGGGGCGTGGAAAAACACTTTTACACACACAAAATCCAAATAAAAGCATATAAATCGTGAATACAAATTTAAGGGATCGAATCTAACCTTTTAAAATAATTCGGAGACAAAGATCAGAGATCCTTAGCAGTTGCTTCTCAAGTGTGAAGCACTCCACCGGTATCCACCAAGAAAACGACTTTTAGGAGGAGGAGGAGGTGGAGAGAATTTGGTTTTCTAAAACTTTTGGGATTCTGGGGTTAGAATAAAATAGGGTCTATAATAGTGTATTTATAGGCAAAATTTTCAGCTGAAATTTTCCCATAAATATTATTATTATTATCCCATTTATTATTCTCATTAATAATTAAAACACCTTTTAATTATTAATCCTTTTTCTAAACACTTTAGAAATAATTCTCTTTCTTGATTTAATTTCCAAAAATTAAATCCTTAATTAATAATATTAAGAACTTTTCTTAATTAATTTATAATCAATTAAATCTCATTTAATCAATTATTAAATTTGCCAATTAATTATTTATTTCAAAAATAAATAATTATTAGCCATTATTAATTAATTCCTCCACCATAAAATCATTCTCTTTTTATGGTGTGACCCTGTAGGTTCAATATTAAGCCGGTAGTAGAAATAAATAATAATAAAACTATTTTATCATTATTTATATAAATTCTCTAATTTATTAAATATGATTAATTAATTAATCACATTTATTCTACATCGTGAGTGATGCTTCTCAACATATCGCGACTATCCGGATAATATAAATTCACTGCTTAGAATACCAAGAACCTGTCAGTGAATAGTTACCGTACAATAAACTCCTTCTACCCTACAATGTCCCGATTAAATACAAGGCATGGATCTCGTGTCAAGCCTATCTAATTCAATCACTTTGCTTACCATTTACTATGCGTAGTTCTATGCAAATTAGAAACTCCTTTCTAATTTCATTTACTCTGGCCAGAGATTCCTGAACTAGCATAAGTGGATCAGCCTTGAACATTCGCTTCCTTCACTGGAAGGGGTAGATCCTTTATTGATCATACACTATCTTCGTGTACAAATTCCTATACCCAGAAGAGCCCTAATAATTGTCCCTGGAGACTAAGGACTAAACCAAAGCATAGTTCAGTGTACACAAGATGACTATGATGACCTCAAGTCTAAGGATACTTGTACAACTATCACTAAGCGAACAACTGCTGACACGTGAGTGAACTCCATCAGTTGTTCAGCTAGGCGAGTCATGTTCAGTGAACTTATTCTATAATAAGCACCTACATACTAGCTATAGTGTCACCACACAAATGTCTATGAGAACAGACATCCTTCATAATGAAGCAAGCATAGTATGTACCGATCTTTGTGGATTATTAATTACCAGTTAGTAATCCTATGACCAGAAACTATTTAAGTTTAGAGTTATCATCTTTTTAGGTCTCACTATTATGATCTCATCATAATCCATAAAAAGCTTTACTCTAAACTATGGTATATCTTATTTAAACACTTAAATAGATAAAGCCCGTAATAAAAACAAAACAAGTCTTTATTAATATCAATGAAATCAAAACAGATTACATAAAAGTTATTCCTAAATCCTAATACATGATTGGACTTAGGACATATTCCTTTCAATCTCCCACTTGTACTAAAGCCAATCACTCTGGTATCTAATACCCATCTTGTCTTTATGACGATCAAAGTGACTCTGAGAAAGTGGCTTTGTGAGTGGGTCTGCTACGTTGTTATGTGTGTCAACTCTCTCGACGTTGACATCTCCTCTTTCAACAATCTCCCTAATCAGATGAAAGCGCCGCAGGACATGTTTGGAATTTTTATGAGACCTAGGTTCCTTGGCTTGTGCTATTGCTGCGTTGTTATCACAATACAACACAATAGGCTCTTCGACACTAGGAACAACTCCTAACTCAGAAACAAATTTCCTCATCCAAACAGCTTCTTTTGCAGCCTCACTTGCAGCTATATATTCTGCTTCCGCTGTGGAGTCAGCCGTTGTCGACTGTTTGGAACTCTTCCAACTTATCGCACCACCGTTTAGAGTAAACACGTACCCTGACATGGATTTTCTATCACTCTCTGATTGAAAACTAGAGTCAGTATAACCCTCTATTTTCAACTCAGATTCACCGCCAAAAACAAGAAAAATGTCCTGAGTCCTTCGCAAGTACTTAAGGATGTTTTTCACTGCTTTCCAGTGGTCTTCACCTGGATTGGACTGATATCTGCTCATCACACTAATTGAATAAGCAACATCAGGCCTTGTACACAACATCGCGTACATGATAGATCCTATTGCTGAAGCATAAGGAATCTTACTCATACGCTCTCTTTCCTCAGGTGTCTTAGGAGACATTTTTTCGGAAAGGGACACTCCATGACTCATCGGTATGAGACCTCTTTTGGAGTTTTCCATGCTAAACCTTTTAAGCACTTTCTGGATGTATGTACCCTGGGTAAGACCTATCATTCTTCTAGATCTATCTCTATAGATCTTCATACCGAGAATGTAGGATGCTTCTCCCAAGTCCTTCATGGTGAAGTTCTTTGATAGCCATACCTTGACTGATTGCAGCATCGGTATATCATTTCCTATAAGAAGTATGTCATCCACATACAATACAAGAAATGTTACCGCGCTCCCACTAACCTTCTTGTAGACACATGGTTCATCCATATTTTTGATAAAATCAAACTCTTTGATTGTCTCATCAAAACGGGTGTTCTATCTACGAGAAGCTTGCCTTAAACCATATATGGTTCGCAGCAGCTTACACACTAGGTGTTCATTTCCCTTGGAAAGAAAACCTTCCGGCTGTGTCATATATAATTCCTCCTCAAGTTCCCCATTGAGGAAGGCCGTTTTCACGTCCATTTGCCAGATCTCATAGTCGTAGTAAGCAGCAATCGCAAGCAAAATCCGAATTGATTTTAACAGGGCTACAGGCGAATAGGTTTCATCAAAGTCAATCCCTTGTCTTTGATTAAATCCTTTTGCCACTAGCCTAGCCTTATAGGTCTCCACCTGGCCATCCGCTCCAATCTTTCTCTTATATACCCACTTGCACCCAATAGGCTTAACACCTTCAGGCGCTTCAACCAGAGTCCATACTTGGTTGGTATACATAGATTCCATTTCGGATTTCATGGCACTATGCCATTTCTCTGAGTCAACACTACTCATAGCCTCATTATAGGTCTTAGGGTCGTCTTCATCAATGATTGACAACTCATTGTCATTCTCAATGACGAGGCCATAATACCTCTCAGGTTGGCGAGACACTCTCTCTGACCTACGAATGGGCTGTTCCACAGAAGGTTGTTCAGTCTGAACAGGTGTTTCCACTTGAACCGTAGTAGTTTGTGCTTCTTGAACTTCATCAAGTTCAATTTTGCTCCCACTGTTTCCTTCAAGGATAAACTCCTTTTCCAAGAAGGTAGCATGTCTGGAGACAAACACCCGATGATCGGTGTAAAAGTAATACCCTGAAGTCTCTTTAGGATAACCCATAAAACTACATTTTACGGATCGAGATTCCAGCTTATCTGGGTCACCTTTCTTGACATAAGCTGGACATCCCCAAATCTTAACGTGTTTAAGACTCGGTTTCCTTTCTTTCCATATCTCATACGGAGTTTGAGGAACAGATTTGGAAGGCACCTTATTCAGTAAATATGCTGAGGTTTCCAATGCGTAACCCCATAGGAATACTGGAAGATTCGCATAGCTCATCATGGACCGAACCATGTCTAACAGAGTTCGATTTCTCCTTTCAGATACCCCATTCAACTGTGGAGTATATGGAGGAGTCCACTGGGAGACTATACCATTTTCTTTGAGATAATCTAGAAACTCTCCATTCAAGTATTCACCACCTCGATCTGATCGAAGAGTTATAATACTGTGTTTGGTTTGTTTCTCCACTTCATGTTTATATTCCTTGAACTTTTCAAAGGCTTCAGACTTGTGTTTCATCAAATACACATATCCGAATCTAGATCTATCATCTATGAAAGTAATGAAGTACGAAAATCCTCCCATGGCTTGCGTAGACATTGGTCCACATACATCTGTGTGTACCAATCCTAGCAAATCTGTAGCCCTCTCTCCATGTCCACTAAATGGAGATTTGGTCATTTTACCCAATAGACAAGACTCGCATGTAGGATATGATTCAAAATCAAAGGGGTCTAGTAACCCTTCCTTATGCAATGTCCGAAGTCTATTTTCACTAATATGACCTAGCCTACAGTGCCATAAATAGGTCAGATTTTCATCATCTCATTTTCTTTTATTAGTTTGTTCAATCTGAAGTAAATCATGCTCTACGTCACATACATACAGACCATTATTTAAAATTCCACGTCCATAAAGAACATTATCTCTAAGGATAGAACATTCATTATTCTTAATAATAAATGAAAAACCATCCAAATCCAACATAGGGATAGAAACAATATTCCTCACGATAGAGGGAACGTAATAACAATTATTCAAAATAATAGTCTTGCCCGTAGGCATATGTAAACTAAATGATCCTACAACTATGGCCGCAACCCTTGCTCCATTGCCCATACGTAGAATCACCTCATCTTTTTCAAGATTCCTACTTCCCTTTAGTCCTCGCAACGAATTGCAAATATGAGAACCACAGGCGGTATCTAATACCCAAGTAGAAATTTGACCTAGTGACATATTAACTTCGATCATGAACATGCCTGAATCAGAAGCGGTAGTCTTACTACCCTTCTTCTTCTTCAATTCTGCAAGGTAAACCTTATAGTTTCTTTTCCAGTGCCCTAACTTGTTACAGTGAAAGCATACAGCTAAATTAGGATCAGTCAACTTGTGAGCATCTAGTATGCTCCCGAGAGATAGTGCAGAAGACATAATATAGTAAATCTGTAAATGATAAACACATAACAACACTTAGCAAATATTCGATTTCATTTTAAAAAAACACTATATGAATCGGGTCTTTATTCATAAGTGGCTCCCACTAGTTTATCTAATTTATTCAACCCCCTACGTGAAAAATTAAGCATTCATAATGCTAGTGGGAATAGGGATCCTACATTCCATTACACAACCCCGGCTGTAGCACGAACCGCCATGTAATGTTCAATAGGCAGACAACTCTTGTCAATTACATCTCATGTTATTCCCTAATCAAACTTTAGCCTCTTGAATAATTGAGTCTCGGCTGTAGCACGACAAACTCAATATTCTAAGTCAAGTCTAACCCAACATTCCGTACAGTTGAATCAGTCCCCAAAGGCCCACGGCTGTAGCACGTACCGACCTTTAGATTCTTATTCAATGTACACATCTCTATGTAATAGACAAGTATTTCTTATTTCGAAATCAAAGCCCTCGGCTGTAGCATGAACCGACAATGATTCAAAAATAAGAACTACTTTTCTATCATGTTGGAAGGCTATGACCGACACAAGCCCGTTGTGTCATTGGCCAATTACTACTTGATATTATTTAATTTTAGAGGGATTATATTACGTTACAATCATAATCATATTATAAAGAGATTCTTCCTTTTAAATTAAATATTTTAAGTCAATAATCAATAATCAGACGATTCCCAGATCGGGTGGAGCATTGTCAAGAGGCGTCACTTAATAACCCTTTCTTACAGATAGAAATCTGTTGTTGACAGAATCATCCTTTCTCTCATATCGAAAATTCATATTCAATTACGTGTTTCACAAACACAAGAATCTCATGATTGTATTCATAATATTATTCTTAAGGTTATGAAACAATTTCATTATACTAGGTTGTCTAACAAACGCCTTATGTTCATTTAAGTTCACCTAAATCTATCATCGCATGATA
Organism: Apium graveolens; assembly: GCF_009905375.1. Classification (NCBI taxonomy): domain Eukaryota; kingdom Viridiplantae; phylum Streptophyta; class Magnoliopsida; order Apiales; family Apiaceae; genus Apium; species Apium graveolens. The sequence continues at coordinate 132,582,618 of NC_133652.1, read as the reverse complement.
AACTAAGCATATATCACATATATCAACATGAATCAACATCAAGGTAGGCATGTTACATCATCTAGCACATTGGTCTAAGCAATATACATCTCTATGTATCACATGAAGCATTTAAAAGCAACTAAAACAGTCAAAAATAGCTTTAAAACACTTCATGAAATATAAACAGTTCAAAACTTTTATATAAACTAAAATTGATCACTCCATTAGATCCGTCTCAGAAAAACGAATCCAACGGTATATTGCACGCCCAAAACGGAGTTACGAAACTCCCAGAAAATCAATTTTAATGTAAACAGTCGGGCTGTAACGCATTACAGGAACGCGTTACAAGCCCTGTAACGCATTCCGGTGATGCGTTACAGCCTTTTAAGCCATTTAAAAGGTGTAACGCATTCCGTGAATGCGTTACAGGGTGTAACGCATTCCCAGAATGCGCAACACCGTTTTCCCAGCGTTTGTGCTGCACGCGCCGTACCTGGGTTCCTGCCGTTTCTGTCATCTCTTTTGACTTCTTGATCAGCGTGCATTCAACAAACAGTACAGCAGATGCAGTACAGCAGATGCAGCAATACAAATATATATATACTATATACACATATATTTATTTATTTAATTACGAATTTAATTGCTAGAACTTCGAAAATTCATAATAAAAAATCTATACATCCTAAAATTATGAAAAAAATACCTAGACGATCTACAACACTTGTAGAACCCAGATCAACATTCAAAATTATTCTGAGAAACGATTTCTCATCAGACAAAATTAATCCATGATATAACTTGTAAAAATCATAATTAATTCATACAAGCACATAAAATTCTGAAATTTTTATCACAGATCTATATGCATACAACCTATGCTCTGATACCATTGTTGGATTTTTAATCGCAGCGGGGCGTGAAAAAACACTTTTACACACACAAAATCCAAATAAAAGCATATAAATCATGAATAAAAATTCTAGGGATCGAATCTAACCTTTTAAAATAATTCGGAGACAACGATCAGAGATCCTTAGCAGTTGCTCCTCAAGTGTGAAGCACTCCACCGGTATCCACCAAGAAAACGACTTTTAGGAGGAGGAGGAGGTGGAGAGAATTTGGTTTTCTAAAACTTTTGGGTTTCTGGGGTTAGAATAAAATAGGGTCTATAATAGTGTATTTATAGGCAAAATTTTCAGCTGAAATTTTCCCATAAATATTATTATTATTATCCCATTTATTATTCTCATTAATAATTAAAACACCTTTTAATTATTAATCCTTTTTCTAAACACTTTAGAAATAATTCTCTCTCTTGATTTGATTTCCAAAAATTAAATCCTTAATTAATAATATTAAGAACTTTTCTTAATTAATTTATAATCAATTAAATCTCATTTAATCAATTATTAAATTTGCCAATTAATTATTTATTTCACAAATAAATAATTATTAGCCATTATTAATTAATTCCTCCACCATAAAATCATTCTCTTTTTATGGTGTGACCCTGTAGGTTCAATATTAAGCCGGTAGTAGAAATAAATAATAATAAAACTATTTTATCATTATTTATATAAATTCTCTAATTTATTAAATATGATTAATTAATTAATCACATTTATTCTACATCGTGAGTGATGCTTCTCAACATATCGCGACTATCCGGATAATATGAATTCACTGCTTAGAATACCAAGAACCTGTCAGTGAATAGTTACCGTACAATAAACTCCTTCTACCGTACAATGTCCCGATTAAATACAAGGCATGGATCTCGTGTCAAGCCTATCTAATTCAATCACTTTGCTTACCATTTACTATACGTAGTTCTATGCAAATTAGAAACTCCTTTCTAATTTCATTTACTCTGGCCAGAGATTCTTGAACTAGCATAAGTGGATCAGCCTTGAACATTCGCTTCCTTCACTGGAAGGGGTAGATCCTTTATTGATCATACACTATCTTCATGTACAAATTCCTATACCCAGAAGAGCCCTAATAATTGTCCCTGGAGACTAAGGACTAAACCAAAGCATAGTTCAGTGTACACAAGATGACTATGATGACCTCAAGTCTAATGATACTTGTACAACTATCACTAAGCGAACAACTGCTGACACGTGAGTGAACTCCATCAGTTGTTCAGCTAGGCGAGTCATGTTCAGTGAACTTATTCTATAATAAGCACCTACATACTAGCTATAGTGTCACCACACAAATGTCTATGAGAACAGACATCCTTCATAATGAAGCAAGCATAGTATGTACTGATCTTTGCGGATTATTAATTACCAGTTAGTAATCCTATGACCAAGAACTATTTAAGTTTAGAGTTATCATCTTTTTAGGTCTCACTATTATGATCTCATCATAATCCATAAAAAGCTTTACTCTAATCTATGGTATATCTTATTTAAACACTTAAATAGATAAAGCCCGTAATAAAAACAAAACAAGTCTTTATTAATATCAATCAAATCAAAACAGATTACATAAAAGTTATTCCTAAATCCTAATACATGATTGGACTTAGGACATATTCCTTTCAATGTCCTCGCTTCTCCACTATTTCTTTCATTTTTCCATTCTAATAGCAACATCCTCAAGTCATCATTTCCTAATTTTATTCCATGCCTTGTAAAATATCCCCATCCTGATTTTGAGCTTCCCTTTGAATCTGAGGTTCTCCCTGACCGCGTCCTTGAGCCTCTTCATTGTTGTGCGACCTTTCCTAAGTTTGAGCACCACCCTCATCACGAGGACTCGTCCTAGGTGTAGTACCCATTACATTATGAGAAGCAAAAAGAACAATGATAGGGATTTCACCATTCCTTTAGGGCGCGCCCTCACGTCTCCCATGCAGGGATGTTCTTTCATGATGATATCTATATCTTCCTCGACCATTCCTTTGATAACCTCGCTCATAAATCCCAGTCTAAACACATGGATGGGAACACTCATATTCGCGGTGTCGTACCCTATTATCCCTTTCGAATGTAGGGGCCACATGCGTTGTATCACAGGTCCTCGCTTCTCCACTATTTCCTTTATTTTTCCATTCTAATAGCAACATCCTCAAGTCATCATTTCCTAAATTTATTCCATGCCTTATTTACAAGGTTGAAAAATATTTCCTTTCTTCTCCTTGATTCTGAATATTTTCTGCACGACGATGCTCGTCCATCGTGCATCTAGATCTATGAGAATGCGGGATTAGCTGATTGTCAATTCAAGGCATCTCTCTCCCAATAATGTCCTCAACAACAAGCTCCGCAATAGGCTCAACATCGTCAGAATACTCCAATAGCCTCGGGGTAAGCCGAGGATTTCCTCTATTAGCTTGACCGCGAACATCTTGGGTGTTTTCTTCAACTATTGGAGCTTTTCTAGCAAAATGACCGTAGCTTGGATAACGATGGCTTCTCCTCGTCTTGTGACGCTCCACGGTGTTCAACCTTGAATTGAAGTTCTTCAAGGTATCTCCTATGCGATATAGTTGCTCTAAGATATAACCGTTGCTAATGAGAACAGACGCTATTCATCCAATATTCGGAGCTCGCGGAGGATCTACCATATTTCTGGGCACGAAAGATTTATTTTGAATATCGCCGCGCTCAGCATATCCTTCAAAATCACTATCACTTTTATCATAAGAACTTCTACCACAATTTTAAGACATTTTTTCCTCCTAAGATTATGATATTGATCAGCAACCCCTCCTTCTAGCTCTAATTTGTTGATGGAGGAATTTGGTAACAAAAAATTTGAGGTTCATCGCCAGAATCAAGATCTACGATGGTGGTTCTTTGCCGAAAAAGTAAACAAGGTGTGGTGGTTGTGATGAATTGGGGGCTGAGATTGATTAGGGTTAGTGGTGGCTCCTTTTTAGCTCTCAACTTCCAACCCCTTTTAATGTGCCTACGTACCCTTTATATAGGGATCAAGCCTGACGTAGTTTTTGGGGAACAAGAAACCTAAAGGGCTTAGACTTCTTATTCCTAGTCCCGGTAGAAGTCCTTCCAGAATTCATCTTCCGCTAGCTTTAGGAATATCCAACTATGAGGCCCAACCATGAAGGCCAAGGCTCGTTTGTAATCATAGGATTTCACAGATAGTGCATCTCCCTGCGCAAGGATAACACTCCGCTATAGCTATCTCCCTTAACTTATGAACGTAGGTATAGCCACGGTTCACCACAAATGCCGAATTCGTCCCTGTCCCCCGAATGAGGATAACCCACCAGATAACAAGACAGGTGACCCCAAGCTCTTGGGTGCAAAGTGCAGGATGACTCCAAAGTTCTCCAACAAGGACACCCGTTGAATGCAAGAACAGAGCTCCCAAAACACACTCCAATATTAACCCCGAATCCCCAATGAAGACACCCATTGAATGCAGGAGGAGGCCTTCAATCATCAGGAATAACCCTGGAGGCCTTCAAGCTTTTTGCAGACATCCCCCTCCTTAACCGACTCAAGGAGGGAATTCTTCAAAGTGTACCTACAACAAATATGTTAGTGAAAACAATCTCCATTACTCTCCATGTTTGCCTTGTCCTAGGTCAGGACAAGAATGTTGCCTTGTCCTGAGCGAGGACAAGCACGTTGGATCATCCTGAGCGAGGACAAGCACGTTGGATCATCCTGAGCGAGGACAAGCACGTTGGATCATCCTGAGCGAGGATAAGCCATTTTCCTTGTCCTGAGCGACGAAAATCCCGGAGTGAGTACAAGCCCTTTGCCTTGTCCTGAGCAAGGATGAGCCTGGAGTGAGGATAAGTTATTTGCCTTGTCCTGAGTGAGGACAAACCCGGAGCGAGGACAAGCAATTTGTCTTGTCCTGAGTGAGGACAAGCCCAGAGCGAGGACAAGCCATTTTCCTTGTCCTGAGCAAGGACAAGCCATTTACCTTGTCCTAAGAATGGACAATCCTGGAGCGAGGACAAGCCCTCTTTCCTTGCCCGAGTTAGGACTAGCCCAGAGTGAGGACAAGCCATTTTCCTTGTCCTGAAAGAGGACAAGCCCAGAGTGAAGACAATCCCTTTGCCTTGTCCTAAGCCAGGACAAACCTGAAGTGAGTATAAGTCATTTTCCTTGTCCCGAGTTAGGACAAACCCAGAGTGAGGATAAGCCATTTTTCTTATCTTGAGTGAGGACAAGCCCGGAGTGAGGACAAGCCCTTTGCCTTATCCTGAGCGAGGACAAGTCCGGAGTGAGGACAAGTCCGGAGTGAGGACAAGCCCTTTGCCTTGTCCTGAGCGAGGACAAGCCATTTTCTTTGTCCTAAGTGAGGACGAACCCGGAGTGAGGACAAACCCTTTTCATTGTCCTGAGTGAGGACAAGCCCGGAGTGAGGACAGGCCCTTTTCCTTTTCCTGAGCGAGGACAAGCCCGGATCGAGGACAAGCCCTATCCTTGTCCTGAGCGAGGACAAGCATGTTCATCTGCACAAGTCATATAGTGGATTTCACTTAACTAGGGCACACCCTACCCCTAGGACGCATCCACTTCTCTTGTGTTGTAGCTTAAACCCAAACATAGTCCATATCTTGCATTTTATCAAATGAGGGTGCGTCTTAACCCTAGGGCGCGTCCTTCCCTCATGTATTGCGGTCTATAACCCAATCTTTCATCCTTTTGCCCCAATTTGATTCCAATTGACTCGTTCTTGACCCGAAATAATCCATTACCAAACTTTGGCCATAACAAATAGTTTTTCAAAAATGGTTAAAATACCATCAGTGGTAACCGGCCACCTATGTTTTCTCCTACAAAAGGTTATTATTCCCTCCGTCGCATGAATGGTTAATATTATTAAATTATGTGAGGTTGAAAGAATTTAAATAATGTTAATAATTCAATGAAATAGGAAAAATATATTATAAGAAAAATATTATCACTACAAGAAGAAAAGGCTAAATACAACTGCACAAATACAACCGGAATTAAATTCGACCATTTTTGGTTGAATTTAAGGACATGACTAAATTTAACCGAATGCGGTCGTATTTATATATGGTCGTATTTAGGCGGTCAAATTTCGAAACAAATTCGACCATATAGGGTTGAATTTAGCCGTACTCCTAAACTTAACCGCATCTGGTCGAATTTAGCTTACCAAAAAAATGGGGGGTAATTTTACCGCCAACCAATTTTTTTTGCCACTCCTAAATTCCACCGATTTTAGTCGAATTTGATTTATTGAAATGGCGGGAAAATTTTCTGCCTTTCTAAAAAATTAGTTGCAAAAGTGGGGGAAATTTCCCGCTTTTCAAAAATTGTAATTTTTGTAGAAATTAGTTTTATTTATCTATTATAACTGCATTCAGTTATATTTATTATTTTCATAATTTTTTTTTAAAAAAATAATTGAGTAACTAGGTAACTTTGTACTCCAACCGTTGGATCAAAATGAATGCACAAAGATTTCATTAAAGTTGTTCGCGAACCGAGCTGTTCGCCAAAAAAATATTAAAATCTATATATTCTAGTGATATGATAAAAAATTTAGAAAAAATAAATGAATTTATTTTTCTATTTTAACAGTTAATCAGTAGTTTGACTATTACTCGTCTTACTAAAGTTTAGTCCCATACTGATGTTTCATTTTTTAAGAAAACATTATGAATGATCCAACCTTACAGATGTCAATATCTATATATTTTTAGTGATATTATAAAATTTTAGAAAAAAAATAAATATATTTGGTTTGCTATTCTAACAGTCAACTAGTAGTTTGACCGGTACTTCTTACAAGTGTTTAGTCCTATACCGATGTTTCGAATTATTAAAAAATGTTTATGAATAATCCAACCTTACCGATGTCAATATATATATATATTAGTGATATGATAAAAAATTAGAAAACAATGTATTTGGTTTGCTATTTTAATAGTCAACTAGTAATTTGAGCAGTACTTCTTACTAGTGCTGGTCCAAAATCGATGTTTCAATTTTTAAAAATATTTATGAATGATCCAACCTTACATAGGTCAATATCTATATATTTTGGTGATATGATAAAATTTTAGAAAAAAATAAATGTATTTGGTTTGCTATTTTAGCAGTCAACTAGTAGTTTGACCAGTACTTCTTACAAATGTTTAGTCTCATACCGATGTTTTAATTTTTTTAAAAATATTTATGAATGATCCAACCTTAAAGATGTCAAGATTTATATAATTTAGTAATATGATAAAAAAATTAGAAAACAAAATATATTTAGTTTGCTATTTTAACAGTCAACTAATAGTTTGACTACTACTTCTTACTAGTGTTTTGTCCCATACTGATATTTCAATTTTTTTTAAAAATGTTTTTGAATGATACAACCTTATCGATGTCAATATCTATATATTTTAGTGATATCATAAAAAAATTAGTAAAAAAAATATAACTGATTTGCTATTTTAACAGTCAACTAATAGTTTGACTCGTACTTCTTATTAGTGTTAGTACAATACCGATGTTTCAATTTTTTTAAAAAATGTTCATGAATAATCTAACATTACAGATATCAATATCTATATATTTTAGTGATCTGATTAAAATTTTATAAAAAATGAATGTATTTAGTTTGCTATTTTAATGGTCAACTAGTAGTTTGGCCAGTACTTTTGACTAGTGTTTAGTCCCATACCGATGTTTCAATTTTAAAAAAATATTTATGAATGATCCAACCTTACAGATATCAAGATCTATATATTTTAGTGATATGATCAATTTTTTTTTAAAAAAATAAATATATTTTAAATATAGATCTCAACTAATTTAACAAATAAAGTGTAATTAAACATAATTCTAAATTTCACCGCAAACTCTTGTTAATGGAATTTATCATAAAATTGATCAAAATCACAATTTCAATTTTTTATTAAAATAATAAGTTGTTAAAATAAATTATAAAATTATAATATTTTAGAAATAGATTTACAAATTATAATATTTTTTATAGAAATTATCCGGATTTTAATTTTTATAACAAGAAATATGTAATATATGAACTCGGTTAAATTTATATATTGACACTCCTATATTCAACTGACTGCGGTCGTATTTAGCATGGCCACGTCAGGGATCCGCGTGATTCAGATCCAATGTGCCAAATTCAAGCACTAAAAGATAATCCAATAATTGGTTTTATATTTTATAAAAAAACTAAAATACAATATTTTTTTAACTTAAACCCCCCTGGTCCCCTGTCCCTGCACTCAACCCCCTCCCCTGCTCCCTCTCCCTCGGTTTTTCCTATACAACCCCCTTTTTCTGTCAACCTCTTTTATTTTCTACACGTACAAATACCTGCCCCCAACACCCATCTTTTATCTTTATTTTTTTGAACAAAAAATTAAGCGGGTCTTCAAAATTTTATGTTTTTAATTTCATCTTTGATTGTGGATTTCTGTTTAGGAAAGTTGTAGGAGTATGTATGTGAAAATTTCGAAGTGAAAACTTGATATTTGTATAAAGTCGAATTTTTATATTATTTTTGGATCATTTATTTTGTTCTTGATAGTGGTTATATGTTAATTAATTATTAATAATTGATTGTATAACGTATTGGCTTTGTTTTGTGATATTGAACGTTGAATTTGGTTGCGTTTTACATTATTTCGACTTTGGCCGGAAAATTTGTCATTTTGATCAGAAAATAGATTGTATGGTTGATACATCATTGTCGATGTTAGTTTTGGATTTTGGAAAAGATTTAGACTATTTTTTGTGTGAAATTGAACCGAAAAACCCCATTTTTGGCAACATCGGAGTTATCGGAATGGTTGCCATATTTTTTTGAAGCTCACTGGAATCTAAGAATTTTTCGGCGAGATTTGTTTTTTAAAATCTGGTGCTCGTTAGTTCGACCGTATTCGGTCGAATTTCGAACAATATTTTTAACCATATATTATCTAATTTATATTTTGGGTGGACGTTTCAAATTTTTTCAAATAATCAATTTTTTGGGCGTGATTTTCAAATTTTAGGTGAAAACAAATTCAATCATTTTTGGTCAAATTTAAGCGATCGAATTGAGCTCCTCATATACTAAATACGACCGATTTACTAAATATGACTCGAACGAATACGAACGGTCCAAAAACCGATCGTATTTAGCCAAATACGACCGAATACGGTCGAATTTAATTAAATACAACTGATTTTTGACCTGTCATATTTACCCATTTTTTTGTAGTGTATATTCCCCAAATTTTTTTACCAAATGACATTGCAGCCAAGACTTAACTTACGATTTTCTAAGGCAGATTAGAAAACCCACAAGCACGGGCACGGCTGCTCCACATATTTATTTAACACTTCTGTCATATTTGAATATTCAGAGTTTTAGATGCATCATCCGGGGTTTTCGATCGTTGCTTAATTAATTATAACATAATTTTTTTCCTTAAAGTTGAGTTTTGTATTAACAAATGTGTTATGTCATAAAATTGTCATAAGTATTTTATCGGATTAATAAAGAAAATAGGTTGGATCGTCGGCGAGTAAGAAATAAATCGAGCTCCGGTCGCCAGAGTCCTGGGCGCGCCCCTACAGCCCCAGGTGCCGCGACCTCACTAGTCGCCGTAATGGCTCTGGGCGCGACCTGAGTGGTGCTACCCGCGAGGTGCGACCATTTGTGGCGATTGATGGAGTTCTGCACTATGTTTTATGACCGTAATTACAACGGAAGCTTTCAAAGATCATAGTAAAGAAGGCATGCGATGGTCGCTACAACAACGATGTTAGGATGGTTGCTACAACATCGATGTTAGGACGTTTACTACAACGAGGATGTTACGACGACCGCTATAGTAGATGATGATGAAGAAGAACAAATATTGATGAAAGAGTCTACAAAAGGTGTTTTGAAGCTAAGAGAGAATGAATTAAATTATCAAGAAGCAACGAATGATCTGGGCTCTGGGGAAGCGTCCTCGGACCCCTTAGGGCACGCCCCGTGCTATACGACCGCACGGGGTGGCCGCACCGCAATGCAAGATGGATAAGTACAAAATATTATCAAGGAGGTTGCTCCCAGAACTAAAATTAGAAGTGAATATAACATAAGAATTATACAATTGAAGAAGAGGAGCCCCACAAGGAGCTCTCCCATGTCCGGATGAGCTTCCGAAGGACTCCAACCATCTCGGGGCGCGCCCTGAGTAGGAAAAAGGGCCTCTGGTAGTACATCATCCAGAAAAATATATTGAAGGTGTCATTATGTAGTTTTTCGGGTTGCCCTCATGGAAAACATATTGAACGGTCATGACTATACCTGCGGTTACGATCAACAAAGATAGCGGTAGCGGATGAGAGGAAAAAAAGGGCTTGAATCAAATCGAATCTTAGGATGAATAGATGGCTAACAATGGTGGAAACCCTGGCAATAACTCTGATGAAAATGGACGCTAAAAGTAAGATCAACATGAAGATGGATGCTACTAGCATCATTAAGATGAATATTATAATCAACATAAAGATGAACATTATAAGCAAGATCACCATGAAGATAGATGCAACCAGAAATATGAAGATGAACATTACAAGCAACATATAGATGAACGCTTCAAGCAGTGGGAAGATGTACACTTTAAGTGACCTAAAGATCAACGCTTCAAGCAACAGGAAGATATATGTTTTAAGCGACATGAAGATGGACTCTTCAAGCGGCAGGAAGATGTATGCTTTAAGCGACATGAAGATGGACGATTCAATCGGCAGGAGTATGTAAGATTCAAGTGACATGAAGATGGATGCGTCAAGCGGCATGAAAATGGACGTTCTCAGCAATAAGAAGATAGATGCTCTAAAAAGAATGCGGATAAACAGCCGCCGTTATGCTTCAATAACGGTGATTTATTGGAACAACTTCATAGGATAGAAGATTCTTTAAATCACTTCATAAAAAGCTTAGGTCTAATCGAGGGCGGTGAAATCCAGCATCACCCTCGAAGGTACCATTCTAAGGCGAAGACTATTGATGACAAATCTAAGGAAAACACGAAAAATGCCCAAGCGCATCCTTGCCCCCGATAAGGATAATCCACCAGACTATAGGACAAGTGATCCCAAGCGTATAAGTGCAAAGTGCGAGATAACCCCAAAGTTTCGTGACGAGGACAACTCGTCAAATGCAGAGATAGGGCTCATAAAGCACACACTAGTGTTAATGATACTTCCCCAATGAGGGCCACCCTCAAGACTACAAAATGACACCTTCAATTATTTTCTTGGATGATGGGCTCTCGTAGGCCTTTTTTCCTACTCTGAACGTGCCCTGGGAAGGTTGGAGTCCTCTAGAGGCTCCTCCGGATTCCTAGGGCGCGTCCTAAAAATGGGAGAGCTCCTTGGAAGGCTCCTCCTTTTCACTTGTAAAATTCTTATATTTTATCCACTTTCCATTTTAGTTGTGAGAGAAACCTCGTTACTAATCTTTTACAGTTTTCCGTCCTGTATTGCGATAAGGCCACCCCATGCGGCGTATAGCACGGGGCACGCCCTAAAGGATTCGGGGACGCTTCCCTAGAGCCCGGATCATTTCTTGATTCTTGATAGTTTTATTCTTTTTAGCTTTAAAATACCTTTTGTGGACTCCTTCATCAATACATGTTCTTCTTCATCATCTTCTATAATAGCGGCCGTAGTAACATCCTCGTCGTAGCGACGGTCGTAACATTCTTGTTATAGCGACCATCACATGTCTTCTTCATTATGATCATTGCAAGCTTCCATTGTAATTACCGTTGTAAACCTTCATGCAGAACTTTATCAATCATCATCATACTTTCTCATTATTTATAGTTATCGCAAATTATTGCAACTCGCGGCTTGCACCACTCAGGTCACGCCCGAGCCATTACAGTGATTGGTGCAATCGCAACACCTAGGGCTGCTGCGGATGCTCGTGGCGTATCGGGTGCTCCGGTGACATGTTTTCCAGAGCTCGGTTTACTCTTTACTCACCGATGATCTGACCCATTTCCTTTATTGACCTGATAAAATACCTATGATGATTTTATAATATAACAACTTCCCCCCAATTTCTTAGTTTGTTAAAGAACAAAGCGGAAAATCTTATTTACTTCCTTCGATATTCTTTAAGTGGCTCCAAACTGTTTTCGCAAAATTCATAATTCATCATTTGCTAGTAAGCTTTCTTCCGTTAATATGTGTAAACTTGTATTTTCATAGAAAAGTGTCTAGTTGATAAGACTTGTCATAAAAATTTCTTCCGAGTTTCCATGATAAGTAATTCGGTTTTTATTCCGCAAACTCTTCCGAAAATATTTTTCGCAAATATTTTTTGCAAATATCTTTCGTAAATATCTTTTATAAATATTTTTCGTAATTTTTTTCCTTTCCGTTTTAAAAACTGTGTGGGGCGCGCTTTACCCCAGGGGTTCGTTCCGGGGTTGAAACTTCGACAAATTTCAAATTTTGCTTCCAGATATACATCTCTTCTTCATCTTCATAAACTTTCCCATTAACTTGCATGCTAAAATATGCATAACTTGTAGATCTTATATGTAATATATAAATGATGATGTCAAAGATTACTGAAGATAACAATATCATTAGTATTCCTGATCAAACTGTGAAGCAAAGCTAAATGGACATCTGATCTAAGGAAAATAATGAACTGTTATCTTTCATAATCTGTTAATCTTGGGGTTAGTCTTGTTAACAGGCATGAATGTGTGTTAAGCAATCTTCTCACCAATTGAGAGAGATTGTTGTTCAAGACATGCCTGTATCTCAACAAGACTAAGACATTTTGTCAACCCTAAGTAAGTTTTATTGTTATCTTAATTTGTATTTTGTATTGTAACATTTAAAGTCTGTAAAAATACAAAGGAGTAGACTGGAGTCTTTTTCCTGAAACAGTATCAAACCTAAGGATTCTATCTGAAAGAAGATCAAGAAGATCATGACTCAGAAATTTTTTTAAGAAGCTTGGAGTTAAATAAATTTGTTTGGATAAAAATACTCTAAGTCAGGATCTCTACAAGTCACAGATTTAGTGTTATAGAGAAGAAATTCGAGAACTCCGAATGACTTATCGAGAAGTCAGGAGAGCTACTAGAGAACTCAGAGAGATATCGACAAGTCAAGAAGATATGAAGGTTGGAGATATCGACAAGTCATTTCTTCACTAGAGAACTCAAAGTTATCGACAAGTCTACATTCATTAGAGAACTCTGAGTTATCGATAAGTCAAACTCCACTAGAGAACTCAGAGATATCGATAAGTCAAAATTCACTAGAGAACTCTAAGTTGTCGACAAGACAAAGTGAAGACATGATGCTGGGAGATCTCCACAAGCTAAAGTTTCATTCGAGAACTTTGAGACCTCTATAAGTCAAATTAACTAGGCATTAGAGATCTCGATAAGTCATTATACTTATCGAGATGTCAAGATCTCTATATGCCTAATTGGAGATCTCGAGTAAAATTCTCAAAGTACAAAATCACAAACCAGTTCAATATTTAAGATTAACAATCAAGAAACAATCCAAATAGTTGGATTGACAAGTCTACAAAAAGCAGCTTGAAGAATGTGTAAGATCAATGGTGAAGATTAACTGATAGAGGAAGATTAAAATTATCACAGGATGCTAAAGATATGCTAAGCCAGAAATGGAAGATCTACTTTTCTATAAGTAGAAATGAAAAGTGACAGTTTAGAAAAGCTAATAGCATGTCTTATTGTACAATGTGTAATCCAGCAATTAACTGAATTATAAAGTTAACACTGGTCCTTCAGTCAGTTGTAACAATTTAGATCAAATTTCTTGTAACACTCTCAAGGAGAAGCTAAGCTCTTTATCAACAAAGAGCCTAGAAATTTTGTAGCAAATAATTCTTAATTTGTTGCCCAGTAAAGATACAATTATTTAAGGGGGGTTGGATACAATTGTATAAATGTTTCGAACAAGTAATAAAATATAACAGCTTTTTATATATCTGATAAAAACTGTTACAAAATCCTCTCAAGAAATACTGATATTCTTGAGAGCTGCTAGGTTGAATGATCCTCGAGTGTTATATACTAAGTGATGACCTAAACTGTGTATATATACTACACAGCTACAACAGATTAATCTAAGATATGCATTATAAAAAACTAGCTGAAACTGATACATATCTTAAAATAAACAGATAAAGTCCTATCTCTCAGACATAACAGATATTTGCTCCACATTATAAGGAACATAACAAATCCTCTAATGTTGACTATCTACAAATACTGATGTCATACAAATCCTGATGACATACCAAATCCTGACGGTACATCAGATCTTGATGACATTCGAACAACCAGATCCTGAGCTTCTTCTGATCATTGAGAATTCAATATGTAACAATCTCCCCAATTTATGCTTAATATAATATAGCATAAATTCCATTCTCAATGATGCCAAAACCAATCTACAAAATGTACAAGGAGTAAAGCTTACTTCAGTATCTTCAGATAACTGACAGTTGTTCCAAGAAAGTTCTTTAATCTTTCTTCCTCCTTATCTCGTAGGACTTTAACAAGCTTTTTCTTCAACTCTCTCTTCTCTTCAGTGTCTTCTCCAAGCTGATAGATAGCTGATCTTAACTTAGAAATTGAACTTTTGCTTATCTCGAGATCATCAATCAATATGAAGCTTAAACTGACATCTTCATGATCAGGACTGAAGGATAACTAAGGACTGTTGAGAAAAACTTGTAGCACTGTAGCTCCCTTTTTCATATGCATTTCTTGACAGTATAAGTTCTGTACTTAAAAACATAATCACCATTGTATTTATGATCTTTTGTCATGACTCTTCTTCTGATCATTTCAAGTATTATAGAAGACCAGATTCTGGTGACTTTGTTCTCAACTCTAAGAAGATAGTGAATATATTTCAATAATGTCATAGTCTTCATTAAGAGTTGCTGCAATGTAAAGCTTTTTACTTTACCATCTCTAAAAAAGTACAGAATCTCTTCTCTGACATCATTATCATTTATCTTTCTATGAACAATCTTCACAGCTTCAACTTTCTCAGGATGTGAAGGAGAAATTCTTTCACCAAGATTTCCTGTCAGAGTATCGGTATCAAGCAGATCAGATTCCAAGATCTCCATGTTGGAATGACCAATGCCTCACCTGGTTCGAGATTTGATAAGTTTCAGTTTTTCATTGTATACCACCCAAGAAGGCTTCTTGATGGACTTATCAACATCTTCCTGTTTTGAGATAGAATCTCTTAAATCGGCTGACACAAATTCAACATGCTTGAACCCTTTAGAATAATTGAATACATGGATGTCTTTCCATCTTCTATTCTTCTTACCGAGAGGAACATAGCTTGAAGACAAATCATCAATCTTCCCTTCTGCTTTATGCCATAGCTCCCTCTTTGATTTTAAAACTCTCTGCAAATATTCTTTGCATGCTTGATCAGCTTCCCTTCTATTAATATTTTCTTTTTCATCAGCCTCTGAAATGTGAGGAGTGATTACCAGAGAAAGAGCTGACTCATTTAATGCTTTGATCACTTTTTCATCAGAGTTAAAATCAGTTATCAGGTTCACAGTATCAGGATCTGCTTTTATCTCAGGATTTGTGTCTACATCAGGAGTTACATTCTGATTTGCTGTATCAGCTTGATCAATGTCAGTGGTTGATCTTTTCTTCCTTGGTATAATCAACTCTTTTGGCTTCTGAACCTCTTTATCTTCTTCATTTCCTTGTACAGGAACATAACCTTCTCTGGATAGAAAATTCAGAAAAGTAGAGTTGAAAGCAGTCACTTGCCTTGATTCAGAAGTTCTTCCACCTCTTCCTCTTCCTCTTCCTCTTGCTCTTGCAGATCTACCACCTCTTCTTCCTCTTCCTTTAGAAGTCTTAGCTTCAACTTCAATTTGAGCCAAAAGCTACTTTTATTGCATAACTACTTCTTCAGGTGTTAGATCAGTAAATTCTTCAGTTATATACCCAAGAGCACTTCTAGCATTGTTTTGCTCAAACTTCTTGTCTTTGTAGTACAAGACAATCTCTTCACCTGTTTCCTTATGTCTGTAAGGAAAGAACATCCCTTTAGCTTCTGCTAAATTTGAGATTATAATGTCATCATCCTCAGGAGCACCAGCAGTAGTCTTGTGCTTGGCTTTATAAGCACCAATAGACTTCCTTTGTCCTGAAGAATCATTCTTCTTGGAATGTTAAAGTTGTTGAGCAGTAGAAGCAATTTGAACATCTTTAACTGGATTATTCTTATTACCATCATCATCAATATCTTTATCCTTTGTCTGGATAGAATCTGGCGTACATTTTGTAGCAGCTATCTTCTCCCCCTTTTTGGCATCAGTATTTGAAAGAAGAGAAAATAGAGCATCCAGTTTGTCACTTATAGAAGAAACCTTGTCTTCCAAGGAGGAAAGTCTAGAGGCCATGCTATTTTGAGATTTAACAACATCTTGGACATTATTTTTCATACTTTTGATTTCAGCTGAGTTAGGTGTGTGAAGCAAAAATCCATCAATTTTCTCTTTGACACCAGCATGAGACTTCTTCATTTCATCAAGTTCAGAGTGAATTCCTTTAACAAAAATAGTTGTGGCCTTAAGATGCAACTTCAGATCAGGAGTTTGAATTTCATCATAAGCACGATGAATGTGTTGCAGGCCAACAACATATGAGATAGAAGTATTTGCAAGTCTCCATTTATAATTCCATTTTGTCTGTCAGAAATACTCAGCATCGGGATTATAATAAGAAGGATATTCAGTAAAGTGTGAAGAAGAACCAACATTGGACTTTTTAGATGCATCAATTACAGACTTAAGCTGAGCAGTATCAGGATCATCGTCATCAGTATCATTGTCAGAGTCAGACAAGCCATCAGAAGAATGTGCAGAATCAGGCAGAATTGTCTTGCCTTTATTCAGATTCTTTGTAAGAGATGCTTGTAGTTGATGTGATCCTGAAACAGAAACATAGTAACACCTAAATCTCTCTGTTCTTTTCAAGTGATCTCATCACTTCTCACACAATATATTACTTTTAAGGGTAATATTATTCTCACAAAAGAAACTTGATAAGTAAAGAAAAACTTATAAGATTCTTGTCTCAAAACTACCTCTCCTTTTGCCAGTACAGGAGACTGCCACTCAATTTTTTTTTTTTATTTTGACACAGTCTCACAGAAAGGCTCAATCACACATATAGCAAAGAAATAAGAGATGGCTGAGAAGAGTTGTATGCTTTTCATATAAATAGAGGTAACCTCAAATAAGAGACTATTTATAATCATACAAACATGAGAATATATGAGAAGTTAACAATACCTGAAGGTGATTCCTCAAGTGGAAGTGATGAAAGTGAAGGAACAAACAGCACATCAGGATGCTTTTTCAAACTAGCAACTAGTAATGGATCATCAATTATAGCTAGTGTAGTTGAAGGATGATTCTCAGTAGAAACTGTTGTATCATAAGGATTTGATCTGTCAGGAGAAGGTGAAAGTGTGGCGCCCTCCAAACCCGGGTCAGAAATTTGGGGTCCACACACACACACCTTATTTATAACCTGCTTATAACAATAATAAAGATAATAATAATATGCAGTGACCCTACTTACCAACTACCACGGACCGTAACAGGTTAAAGTATGCACACAAGCCAAACACACACTTATATTACAAACCGTTCAAATCCCAACTATCCAATCTCAGAACTGAGTATTAAACATTATTACAAACTTTTACAAACTCAAATTATCCCAAAAGAAACCTACTAGCTTAACTCGATAAACCTGAATCCCTAGCTCTCACGCTGAAATGGGGATCTGCGCTACCAACTGGTTCCTTCTTAACTGGAAAAGAACATAAACAACATCGCACAAATGAGCTAACTAGCTCAGCAAGTCACAATGACAAAACTGAGAATAATGATCATCAAGTGAAAAGGGTTAGATATCAAGTGAATAATAAATTATGATTTAGAATTGGATATTTTATTTTCATTTTAAAAACCAAGGTTAGGCTGCTGATCAGTCACACACTAACCCCGAGCAAAGCACACACCACTGCTCTAACTACTGGATCCAAGGCACACATTGGCCTAACTTGACCATTATATGGTCTGACCACAAATCTGGTCCACAATTTTATAAAAACAATCCAATTCTAACATAATAACAGAATAAACAGTAATAAGCAATAAACAGAATCATTAACAACATTGGACGTTCAAAATGAAATGGTTTCAATCTGCATAAGGATCAATATGGCATTTTCAAAGCTTGGATGTTAGGTAATGAAAGAATTGGATAACAAAGGAATCAATGTTTCAAGGTTTCAAGGATTTGGTCTTTCAAAGCATAAGATACAATGGTTTGAATGTGTAAGCAATCTGGTTCAGTGTTTGATATTTAGTTTGTATGTATTTGTGGAGTAGTATCGTATATTTAAGATTCGTATTTGGGTATACAACAATCAATGGTCTAGAAAGAATCAAGTTTACGGCTCAAGATCAATAACTGGAATCAGGGTTTAGGGTTTAGTGCTTCAAAGCACCTGCAATATAAAACAGTACTATCAATCAACTACAATATATCTCGAGAAAGTTCAGAACAATTGCCTGGTACTAGCTTGCTATACTGCACTCACTTTCAATCACAACTGTCTTACTCCTCGACTATCTGTTTTCCTTTCCTACGCCTTGCCTCTTCTGCTCACATATCATAAACATCTATCAATATTCAACTCATATGATTCTATTCGACATATACTTCTATCTACCCATCGTTTTACCCAAATCCGATTAACGGATTGAAAGTTATACTATAAACAAGTAAACATCGAATATATAGACCGACAGTTAACCAACAAGTCACATATAGCACATAACACGTCAAATAATCAATGATATATCATTTATAATGGAGTCTCGGGTCATAAACAGGCTTTCGGGTATTTAAAATGATTTTTAAAACATTTTTCGGAATTAAAACGGGTCGTTGGATCAATTTCGGAGTAATAAACAGGGTTCGATTGGCCAAATTTGGCTTCAAAATAATTTTATAATAATTATCGAGCCTTAAAAACAATTTAAAATAATATTTTAAAGCTCAAAACTATTTTTCGGAATTTTTAAATCATTTTTAAATAATTAAATCTTATTAAATAATTAATTAAAATCAATTAATAATTAATTAAATCAATTAATCAATTAATTTTCAAATTAATTGACCAATTAATCAATTACAAATTAACTGAAATTAATTAACTAATTAAATCATATTGATTTTTGAATTAAAAATAATTTTGGGAATTAAAATAATAATTTTTGGAATGTTCAGAAATTAAAAATGAATTTTTATAATAAAAATAAATAGGAAATATGATTTTTGAATATTTTTAAAACAGGATTCCTATTTCTGCATGTTTTGGAAACCTGGGAGACTAAACTTACCATCTTCAATAATTCAGGGACTAAATTGTAATTTTGCAGTTTAGTCGCTGGAAAAATGACGGGTTCGCCGGAGAACTCGTCTCCGGCACCGTCACCCCTCCATCTCCTCCAGATCACTTCTAACCATCACCAGGAATCTATTTTTGCAATCAAAACATTCTGATAACCCCAGACTTGGCCGGAAATTGACCAAGAACATCTCCGGTTTCCGGCGAAACATCGAAAATTTAAAAACACAACTCGCTTCGATTCACTAATCCTCTGTTAACGAGCTATATACCAATCGATTGCAAATTTCATAAGGAACACAACCCACTATAAATCAACAGCTAATAATCCCTAAATCAAAAAGCCCCAAATTTCAATTGAAAACATTCATACGGGTTATAAACCCTAATTTTGAAATTCGAAAATTAAACTCAATTTTGAGCATGTTATTAAACTCCAAATCAGACATATGATATATGAAAATCATCAGGAAAACTAGATCTACAACATGCAATCATCAAATCATTCAAACAATCATCCGAACAGAAATTCATAATTTTAATAAAAAAAATTCGAAAATAATAAAAAATATAGAAAATAAACCTTGATTTCTGCAGGTATATGGTTCACATCTGAAAGTACTCCTCGAGACCTTCGATTTGGTTACTCCAACTTTCCAAACGGATTTCACTAACACCTTGAAATTATAGTTTGATTCTTAAAAGGTTTTATGAAATTAGAGTTTTTCTCTGGAAAATTATATATTTAGCTGACTGCAAATGATTTTGATACGGAATAAAATACGGTAAAGGCTATTTATAATTACGGAAAATTAATATCCCGTTGGATCATTCCAGATATAAAATGGTACGTTTATTTATAAAAACTGATCCAAACGGTACCGGTTTTCGGGATAATTATCCAAATTAAGACAATTTTTACTGCGGTCTTGGTCCCAGCGCCTGGTTACACGTATTACGAGGTGATATTTGGGATAGTTTAATAAAAAGATCCCGTTTATTGAAAATACGAGTTTTATCGATTTACCGAAATAAATAATGTATTGAAAATGTTGCGCTGGGACCCGCGCAGGACAAACTGTACGCCAGATCGAAAAAGTCGAAACATGGAAAATGCTCGGATTATTGCAATTAGGTTAGGAAGGAGTTCTCGGAAGAGTTTCGGGTTACAATAACGTAAAAACGGATGACTTCGGTTGGTTCCCGATTTTATAAAATAGTTTTTAAATACTCGGAAAAAGATTTTATAAAATCCATATAATTCCTATAAATTCATAAATCAACATAAAAATAATTAGGAAGATATGACAATTATCTATATTTTATTTTGGACATATAAAAATTAAAATACTCAATTAATATTATATATTTTTTAAATATCCAAATCACATATAACACTTAACAAATAATTCACAGAATAAATACTGAACACATATAATAATTATTTATTAGCAAAAATAGTTACACGATATATCCCGGATATTACAGAAAGACCAGCATCAGTACTTTGAACTGATGGTTCTTGTGGAGTCTGAGATATGTGAGCTGCTTCGGCAATGCTTGGTGAAGGTTCTTGTGTGCTCTTCTAAAAAATAGGATCATCAATGATTGCATCCACTCATGACAGTATCTCCTAATGAGTTTGCTTTTCCTGAAGTAGTTGAACAAAGTCTGTAAGAAGATCACTCTGAGCAATATTAACAATGATTTGTGCAGCCTCAGTGTCTGCATCTTCCCTTTGAGAAGATGGTTCTTGTGTGACTGGATGTGTTGCAGTTGCTAAATCCCTTAGAGACCTAGGTTCTTGTGTACTAACATCCTTGTCAAGAGGCTGAGTCTTCTTCTTCTTTCTAATATATCCAACTACTTCTTCACTTCTTCTTTTCAACTGACTCTTTGGAGTTTTCTTGTGTTCTGCATTTGCTTCAATTACTGGAAGCTTGTCAAGCAGAGCACTAGCATCAGTAGTTGGCTCCTTGATTCCAGTAGTGTCAATCAAGTCATCAGGATTTTGATCAATAGACTTCTTGATTTTTGACAGGGACCCTATTGGCATCTGATCATCTGATTCAGAATCTTAATGAATGACCAGTCTTCTTTTCCTGATTGGAAAGCAGTCTTCTTTCTTCTCACTCTCATATAGTGAGACTTGTTTAGCTTTCTGTCCAGATGTGACAGATTTCTTAAACAGCCTTTTCTTTGTTATAACTGTTGTCTTTTGAGAGACAGCAGAGGAGGCTAATTTAGAGGCTTGTTATGTTTGCTGTTTGGAAGAAGAAATGCTTGGGTTAGAAATAAGATGGGTGATTTCTGGAGTCTTAGCATCAGGAATTGTAACAGAGGTGCCAACATCAGGATTTGCAGGCAATTGTGTAGGAGTAGGTCTATTTCTCAACATAAATTGCCAGACCTCTCTAGGAAGAAAGGGTGGTCCTGAAAATTTATTATTTTCATCCCTTTTGATATGATCAGTGATTGCTTTTTCAGAAATTTGAAAAACAAGGAGTAATTCATCATCATCAAAAATATCATTAGGGCATAGATAAGTGAAAATCAGTTGTAAAAATCTAGTATACCCTATTACCCCTGAAGCATCTGCTATCCTAGCAATTATGAACTGTAATATAGTATTACCATAATCAAAATTACCAGAGTTAAGAAGAGAGTACCCAATTCTCAGGGAAGTAGATGGAAGAGCATCAAAGTTTGTTGTCTTATTCAAGAAACATCTATTGATGCAGTCAAAAAAAAAGTTCCACTCTCTTTTCAGTTTGGTTCTGACCAGTTTTCCAATGGTTTTGATTTCTCCTTGATAGCCTAAAGTCCTTAGCATATAAACATTTGCTCATTGGTGTGAGTATCAGGAGCACCATTAAGAGCAGGCAATCCCAAGGCTTGAAGCAGAATATCAGCATCAACTTCATATCTTTGGTCCTTATACTCAAAAGAAAAGCCAGTATGTGTTGAATTTACCACTACTGTGTTCCAGACCTGCATGAAAGCCCTGTATGACACCTTAACAGGATTTGTGTGAGCATATCCAATTGGACATAAAAGTAGAAAATCCTGAATATCATGAAAAAATGATGGTAGCTGCTGATGTGTAAACAGAGCTAAGTAATTGTTAGTGCCAAATGTGTTTCCATGAATGATTGTGGTTTGACTGAAGATTGGTGAAACTTCAGAAGTTGTCATAATATGAATAGCTTGTGCGAGAGAGTAAGTGTGAGATATGTACAGTGAAACTATGTGTATGATGAATTGTGTCACGGAATTTCTTCTGGTTCCATAGCTTCACTTTTTAGAAATATGTTTAACACACTTGTATGAAGAAGGTAACCTAGCGAATTTGACTTCGAACAAGAAACAATATTTGAGTAATTGATTTTAACGTTGGAGGAAATTGCGGAAGTAAATACAAAATACATACAGTTATATCAAGACACAACCGTAAAAATTTGTTTATCTGATAATCCACCAATAATCATTAATCAAGTGGGACACTTAATTACAACAAGAAAGCTTACTCAGAGATTGATTAACACTAATAATCTGAATTAGAACGTGCTGACCTATCATCAGGATTTGAGACCTTTCTTCTGTCAGGATTTGACTAACTCAGGATATGTCGATTCAAATTTAACATTTGTTTATCAAAGCATCACAAATTATTAGCAACCACAATTTTAATCAAAACATTCATCAAGAAATACAGTTCAAGTAGATGAAGTAAAGATTAACAGGCTTTAATGAGAACATTCACATGCACATAATACGAGATAAATAAAGACTAAATCTTGCAAACAACAGAAATTTCATTAATATATCAAAAGAGTACATTTTATGAAATTTGTAGATTACATGCAAAAGATTACAAGATAATCCTAGTCTAAGATGGTGAACATCAACAACCTTGGTCTAAGAAGCCCGACAAAGCTGATGGTGAAGAGAATGGGGGAAAAGAGATAAGTCAGGAAGACCAAAGGAGGGATGGATGTTCAGAGCCTTTTCTTCCTGTCTTCAACAAAGAGCACAACAAGACGAATAATTTGTTCTTGCTGATGGATGGCCTCCAAACGATCTTCTTCCATACAAACCAGATGGCGATAGTAGTCCCTCCGGAAAATCAAAAGACCAGTATAGATATCTTGTGGAACCCAGCTCCAAATCTCATCAGGAATGGCAGAGATGTGCCACTCATGTTCCCACTCATCGCAACAAAACTCGACTATAAATGTCGGATAATCAAAGAACATGTTGAAGAAGCTCATGTTTTTGATAGAAAAATATGATAATGGATAGAGATTTAGAGAGTTTGTGTTTGAGAATAATGAGAAGTCTTATGAGTGTTGGTTTAAATAACCAAAGAGATGGTAATAGAGATGGACTCTATGGTTCGGTAAATAACTCTAGAGTTAACTTAAGACTTTTAACCAAAGAATATCTTTTTAAGGCGCGTCTTCCTAGACCGATGTGTAATGATGGCAGTGATATATTTATTCAGATATGCACAATTAGTAAATAAATTAACTTAATTTTTCATGCATATAAAATAGAATACATTAAATATTTACGACTTAATATTTAAAAGTCACATCATTAGGACATATCAGGATTTGATCAATATACATCAGGATTTGACCAAATAGATAAAATAAAAATTTACTTGTCCCAATCAACCATACCAAGTTCATTCACAAGCTTTGTAAATGTTGCTTCAGGTAATGGCTTTGTAAAGATATCAGCCAGCTGCTATTCAGTAGGAACAAAATGAAGCTCTATGGTTCCTTCCATGACATGCTCTCTTATAAAGTGATATTTGATACTGATGTGCTTTGTAAGAGAGTGTTGCACCAGATTTCCTTTCATAGCAATAGCACTTTGATTATCACAATAAATAGGAATTTTTGAGAATGATAATCCATAGTCCATGAGCTGATTTCTCATCCATAACAACTGAGCACAACAACTCCCAGCTGCAATATATTCAGCCTCAGCAGTTGAAGTAGAAATAAATTTCTGCTTCTTGCTGAACCATGAGACTAATCTGCCTCCCAAGAACTGACAGCTTCCTGATGTACTTTTCCTGTCTATTTTGCATCCAGCAAAATCAGCATATGAATAACCTCATAATGTAAAATCAGCTTCTCTTGCATACCAAAGTCTAAGAGAAACAGTACTCTTGAGGTATCTGAAAATTCTCTTTACTGCAATAAGATGTGGCTCCCTTGTATTTGCCTGAAATCTTGCACACAAACAAGTGGCAAACATAATGTCTGGCCTGCTAGCAGTTAGATATAACAGAGATCCAATCATACTTCTATAGGTTGTCATATCAACTGTTGTACCTTCATTTGGATCAAGTTTTGTAGCAGTTGCCATAGGAGTACTTGCAGTTGCACTTTCTTGCATATTAAACCTCTTCAGTAGATTTCTTGTGTACTTGGACTGATTGATATAGATGCCATTATCAGTCTGTTTAATCTGCAAGCCTAGGAAGTAACTCATCTCTCCCATCATACTCATTTGATATCTTGATTCCATCAAATTTGAAAACTTATTACACAGTGTTTGATTAGTTGATCCAAAAATGATATCATCAACATAAATTTGAACTAAAAGCACATCTTTACCTTTATTCAGATAAAACAGAGTTTTATCTATTGTACCTCTTTTGAATCCACTTTCAAGTAGAAACTGAGCAAGGGTTTCATACCATGCTCTAGGTGCTTGCTTTAGTCCATAGAGTTCTTTATCAAGTCTGTAAACATAATCAGGATGTTTAGGATCCACAAATCCTGGTGGTTGTTCAACATAGACTTCTTCTTTAAGTTTTCCATTGAGAAATGCACTCTTGACATCCATTTGGAAGACTTTGAACTTCTTGTGAGCAGCATATGCCAAGAAGATTTTGATTGCTTCCAACCTAGAAACAGGAGCAAATGTCTCATTATAGTCAATACCTTGCTGTTGAGAATATCCTTTTGCCACCAATCTTGCCTTATTTCTGATAATTGTTCCATCAGAATCAGTCTTATTTCTAAAGACCCACTTTGTGCCAACAATTGACCTGTTCTTAGGTCTAGGCACCAGCTTCCACACTTCATTTCTTTCAAACTCATTCAATTCTTCTTGCATAGACATGACCCAATCTGCATCCTTGAGTGCATCTTTTACTTTCTTTGGCTCTTCTTTGGGAAGTAGATTATGATATAAACATTCATTCTGAGTTGCACTTCTTGTCTTTACACCATCATCAGGATTTCTAATGATCAGATCAGGAGTATGATCCTTAGTCCATTTTATGGCACTGGGAAGTATCCTTCTGGAACTAGATGCTCCCCCTGAATTGTATGCCTCATCAAATGCATTTGAGGCTCCCCCTGAATCTGCTGGGTTTTTTCCTAGATGAATTAACGGGACTTGACTCATGTTCTTCTGATATTTAGTCAGCATTGGATTGTGAAGAACTTTGAGATAATTCTTCAGTGTTAGTATCATCAACCGACCTTTGCTGTTCATCCCCCTTAACTTATGCAGGCTCAGTAGCACAATGATTATCTTCAGAATCTGAAGGAGTGTCAGGATTTGGATCATCGCGATTTGACAGTTCATTAGAGGTTGATTCAGATTCCAACAATGCTTTTTCATTTGCAAAGATTAAACTTTCATGAGTGTCTTCTTCAAAACCAGGAATCTTCTTATCATCAAAAGTTACATTGATGGAGACTACTACAATGTGTGTTCTTAGGTTGAACACTCTGTAAGCTTTTGATGGTGAGTATCCAACAAAGATTCCTTCATCAGCCTTTGATTCAAACTTTCCAAGCTGATGAGTATGAGTTCTCAAAATAAAGCACTTACATCCAAATACATGAAGATGTTTGAGACTGGGCTTCTTTTCTTTTAGAATTTGGTAAGGAGTAACACCATGTCTATTTATCAGAGTGACAATCTGAGTATAACATGCTGTGTTTACTGCTTCAGCCCAGAAGTAAGTGGGTAGTTTTGCTTCTTCTAGCAGAGTTCTACCAACTTCAATTAAGGTTTCGTTCTTCCTCTCAACAACACCATTTTGATGAGGTGTACCAGGAGCTGAGAATTGTTGCTCTATGCCTTTGTACTTGCATAATTCTTCCATCTTTGAATTCTTGAATTAAGTACCATTATCACTTCTCAGGATTTTCACTTTGTTGGTAGATCCATTTTCAATTTGCCTTATGTGGTCCACAAAAAATTCTGGAGTTTCATCCTTCCTGTGTAGACAATAAACCCATGTATATCTAGTGAAATCATCAACAATTACAAGCGTGTACCTTTTCTTGTTGTTTGACATTATGTTCACTGGTCCAAAAAGGTCCAGGTGTAGCATGTGATATGGCTCAGAGATAGAGAATTATGTTTTGCTTTTGAAAGATACTCTTCTTTGTTTAGACTTTTGGCAAGCATCACAAAGACCATCACTTGAGTATAACATGTTTGGTAATCCTCTTACAAGCTCCTTCTTGGCAAGTTCATTGATTGAGTTAAAATTGAGATGTGAGAGCTTCTTATGCCAGTTCCAACTCTCATTTACTGATGCCTTAGAGATAAGGCAAGTAGCTTCCTTTTCAAGACTTTCATGTACCCTTGCTTCATAAATTTTACCATGTCTGTATCCTATCAAGACAATTTTCTTTGACTTGTTATGAACAACTTCGCAGTGTGAGTCATAGAATACAACATGATAACCTCTATCAGTGATTTGAATGATGCTCAGAAGATTATGCTTCAGTCCTTCCACCATAGCTACATTCTCTATTGCTACCTTTCCAATTATCAAGTTGCCATATCCCAGAGTATGTCCTACATTTCCATCTCCATAAGATACATCTGGGCCAGCCTTCTTCTCAAATTCTGACAGCAGGGATTTATTTCCAGTCATGTGTCCTGAACATCCACTTTCCAAGACAAGTGTATTTTTCTTATTACCCTGCAATCAGAAGAATAATTAATTAGAAGGATTTTTAAGGACCCACACTTGTTGGGTCCTCTTTTTGGACAATTTAAGCCTTTGTGTGTCAGAAGTACTTTTGACAGTCTTTCCTTTGTCAGGATTTGTCTTTTCAGAAGCAAGTTTAGTAAAACCAACAGAATTAATCACACAAGCAACTTTATTAAACTTAGGTAAAGGTTCATAGTAATTATGATACAACTTGTGATAAGAACTACAAGTATAAATCGAATGCCAACTACTACCACTATGAAAACAAGGAATTTGTGGTTTATAAAATACTGATCTACCCCTAACATCAGACTCAAGAATAGCAGTTTTCCTTTTCTTTTTCCTCCTGCAATCAATAGCAAGATGATTAGTATTTCCACAGTTAAAACAAGTTTTCCTAGAAGCATTGGGAACAACCTTGTAATTTGAATCCTTAAAAATACCTTGCTTACCATTCCTGTTTCTTTTAGGACTTTTTACTTGAGGTTTTTCAGTAACCTCATATATTTTCTTTTTCAATTATCTTACTGAAAAAAGTCCTATGTTCTATTCTTTCTGAACAGACTTAATGGTTTCCTTGCTTTTCTTTCTTTGAGTTTTATCATTTACTAGTTTTTCTTGTGATACTGATGTTGAACCCTTTTCAAAAGTGGATTTGGGTTCATCAGCTTCTGATGAAATAAACTTAACATGAGTTTTAAGGGAAATTTTTATTTTCAGTGTCAACATCCTTAATTCCATCTTTATAGCCTAGGCATTCTTTTCAATTTTTCTTTGAGATCATCTCATGAACCTTTTTGCCTGAATTAGTCCAGGATTTAAGGGGTTTTCTTTCATTTTCTAGATCCTTTTCTAGCATACTGTGTCTAGCCTCAAGAACCTTAACTGTATGTTTAGCTCTCCCACAGTCTTTCTTCTAATCTATCTGATGAATTAAGTCGGACTCTAACTGATCACTCCCAGATTTCAAGGTCAAAATTTCAGTTATAAGTCTATCATTTTCTAAAGTCTTATTCTTAAAACTACCATGCATAGATTTAAGAATAGATTTCAATTCAGATATATTTTCAGTATCAAAAGAGAAGAAAGGAGTTTATACCTTAGGCTCAGAAGCAGCAGGATCATCAAGACTGGCCATCAGTGCATAGCATGTATTTTCACCTTCAGAGTCAGAGGAGTCAATCCAATTCTTTCTTGAAGTGATCAGGGCTTTGCTCTTCCCTTTATGATGCTTTGTTTTCTTGCACTCTGAGGCAAAGTGACCAGGTTCATCACAGTTGTAGCACTTGATCTTTGTCCTGTCTAGCTTCCCAGCTTTAGAGTCCTTTCCATCTTTTCTCCCAGTTGACTTCT